>NW_010409819.1:42517-43993 GCF_000710305.1 Buceros rhinoceros silvestris
TGGGATGGGGAACGAGAATCACGCTTTGAGTCATGTCTTTGACAAATGAGTCTGGGGTTTTTTTTTTCCAGTGTATTATTTGCCCTTTTTTTTTTTTTCAGCCCTGCTCAAGCTTGGCTCTGCAAAGCAGGGTCAGGTTAGGCTGTGAGAGCATCAGTCCCACTCCAAAGGGTGTTAGGGATGCTTGGGGCAAGGCTTTCCTCAATGCCCATGTGCAGAGGAGAAATGTCCATCCATAAGTCCTGTATCACAGCCATTACCTTCAAATCAGGGGAGAGAAATCTGGGACACCTTCAGACAATCACACGCACACAGGTTCCTATCAGATCCTACACATCACAGACACGCTTTACCAGTCCCTCTCCCCCTAACCTCAAGGTTTGTTTTCCAGGCAGCTCTTTGGAAACTATATATATGAGAGGTGCCATGACCTAGATGTGGCATTAGGGTCAGCTGGTGATGGGTGAGTATTGCTCAAGTTGCCAATGGCTCCCTGACCACCCAAGCCCTATCACAGCCACTTCTGAATACCACCCAGCATCCAGGCACAGTGCAGCAGCTGCCTCTGCTTGAAGGAAAACATGAAGCGCTCCCGAAGAGAAAGATGAAATAATGTTTGATCAGTTTCGGAGGGGAAAAGAAACTCCTGGGGCGCTCAGTTCTCTTCTTGCCAAGCTAACCAGCACTGCTTTTCCTGGGAGACATGCTGTGTAAAAACATGGGCTCAATGTTTGGACAGATCCTTTGAGGCCGTTCTTCGGGGCAGAAATATCCAGTGATGGGAAAAGTCCTTTGCCGTAATTTAACTGGTCTGTCCTTAGGACTTTGAGAAACAGCTCACCATGAAAAGGAGCTGCTTCACCAGGGAATATGTGTAGGATTCAGTGAGGATGACTGTTTTTGCTGGGCTCCACTATCCAGAGCTGAAGGAAACATTAGGTTCCTCCAGGGAAATGTCTCTTTTAATCACTCTGAGGTCTCTGTTTTCAGCTTGGGGAAGACCCTGGTGTAGGCTCAGCTGATACAGTTAGGGTGAGTGTCACCCATGGGGAGACCTGCAAAGAATTTGAGTAAGGATCATTGTCCATGTGTAGTGAGAGAAGGGACCTGAGAACTACCGTGTGTATGGTCGCCAGTTAGACACGGGTGCTGGGTGTAGGAGCAACTTTGCCATGGGGTCATGCCATTTTTTCCCTCGGAAAGCAAACCAGACCCCATTCTTCCCTTCCTGAGCCCATCCAAAGCCCGCCGTGGTGTCGACATTCGCGGTTCGGGGAAGCCGTGAGTCAGGTCAAGGACGTGTGGACAGACGGGGCTGAGCCGGCCGGAGCGTAGCCCTGCCCAGGTGAGGCTCTCCCCGCCCCGGGGGCAGACCCATGCCTTGGCCCAGGTGTGTTGATGGACTCGCCCCGCCTCGCCCGGTGCCGCCGCGGTGACGGACGGAGCGAAGAGCAGCCGTGGCAGGCAGCGGCCGGG
>NW_010409819.1:44126-44593 GCF_000710305.1 Buceros rhinoceros silvestris
GGGCGGGCGGGCTTAACCCGGGGAGCCGGCACCGAGCCCCTGAGGGATGGACGTGGTAACTGCTGGGGCTTCCACCCTCACCGCAGCGACGGGCTCTTCTGTCTCCTCTGCCGCTCGCTCGGGTGAAATACCTGCTGCTTGGTTTTCTGCTGCTGATGCATAGCTGGGGGCTGTTCTCGCCGTGAAGTGCGAGGGCAGTTTAACCTCGGGGTTAGGTGCTCGCTGGTTCTGCTGGGCGTGGGGACCGCAGAGGGACAGCTTTCCTGCCCCAAGCCAGGGGCGAAGGGGCTCCTAATGCCTGGTTTCGTCCACCCTCCCTCTGAGATGAGCTGTGGTTGCTGCCTTTTAGTTTAACAAAAAGTAGAGGTGGATTTATTAATACTTCTCTTCTGGGAGAAGCCGGCTGGTTAATGAGTAGCTGGTATCTGAGGCGCTCTCCTCGGCGTGCCCGGGGGGCCTGGGCTGGG
>NW_010409819.1:44726-57540 GCF_000710305.1 Buceros rhinoceros silvestris
CCTGGGCTGGGCTCCAGCTGCCACGCTGCCGGCCGGAGGGCAGCGCTGATTAAACATTTACCCACGGGACCTCTCTCGTAAGGCAAGATAAAGAACGAATGAAACCAGGAAAAATTCGGGAAGGGAACATGCAGTGCTTCCTCTCAGCTGTCCTGCGTGTCATGTCGTGAGTGGGGTTTCTCTTCCCATGTCGATTCGTTTTAGAAAAGCAACTGCAGAAAACTAACGAGAATTCAGATTGGTTTTGGTTAGTCCTTGGTATCAGCACAGTCCTCCAGCTGCTGCTCTTTTCTAAAAGGTATCCTTATCGTAGGCATAAGCTGAGCTTTGTTCTGCTTCCTAGAATGATATTAATGTTAGAAGAGCTTTTTATTTATAGGGAGAAAATATGGAAAGTTTAGCTGTCCCCTGCCTCCGTAATGCTCATAGCTTTCCGGCTGGTGGAAGTTTGTTTCCTTTTTATTCTCTCCCTCTGTCATTTTGTGCCGGCTTTTGCCAAATGTGGTATTATTCACAGTGAATTATTTGTCCAGATGTAGCTGCAACATACATTGTAAGTTTTGGGCAGTCCTTTAAATTTATTGGTGTATTCTCCCCACTTGTCAACTGGTCTAATTTAGAAGGGAGCACCTCTCCCCGTTGCGCTGAACCCTCCCTGGGCTGCTGGGGCAAGGGAGCTGGCACTTCATGTGTGTCCTGCCCGCCTGTGACCCACTTGGCACAGCATTTAGGGAGCATCTCCCTGAACTAGCTCAAGGTGTGTGAGTCAAGATGGGGAGTTGCTTGGACAGGTCTGTGGTTTGAAACCGTCCCAGCTCTGATGGAAGTCATCCCCGCAGAGACTGGGAGAACTCATTGCACCTCAGAGGGTCATGAGAAGCTCTGCCCTGTGCAGAGAAGTGTCAGGCTGGCCAGGTGTGGGTGTGCAGGAGGTGGCCATGGGGTGCAGTCTTACCCTATTTCCCTGTGGCAGTTCGGCATGCTTGGCCAGGGGCCATATGTCCGTCCTGTGCTTGGGCTGCTCATGGTGTTGGTGTGAATATCCCAGCAGGCTGCAAACTGGGGGAAACTATATTCCAGCAAAGGGCGTTAAGTACAGATACCCTTCCAGTTAATTAGGCAGCTAATTTGAAGCTGTCATTTAAAGGCAAGAGGAATAACATCTTGAGGAGTAAAAAAACGGGTGCTTGTATCTAATCCTCTTTAATTAAAGGTAGTGCCAGGCTAGTGACTGTCACAGCTGTTTCTGTTGCAGCCAGTGCCAGGGAGAGGCCTGACTGAAATCCCCGTTTCGCAGGATTCCGCCTCGCCTATGGCACATTGAGACATGCAGGTACTTTTTCTTTTCTATTTTCTTTGTCTCCGAGGGCACTGATGAGGAACTATATGCACTGAACTCTTCAACTGTTGCAGCACGTGTGAAAGCTTGGCGCAATTGCATTAGGGCACCTCGCGGCTTTATTTCCTGTCTGGCATCACTAGAGGGGTCGGGTACATGTGGGATTTTTTTTTTTTTTTCCAAAACCTGATTCATCCTCCGTATGCTTCTGAAAACTCCCGTTCCCATCGGCTCGCCGCTAGATCAGGCTGTCTGGGCAGCTTTCACGACATCACGCTGCTGACCACTAATATGAAATATAATTGCAGCAATTCAAAGCTCTCCCCCAAGGGTTGGTTCTTTACATCATGCACTACCCTGTGAAAGTAATAAAGTCAGTGAAAGGGGTTATTCAAGAGAAATTGTCAGTGTTTAATAAATTGTGCAATTAAATGCAATAAAACTTCAGTATGCTATTCATCTGTTCTGCCTTAACACTTAAGGCTGGGGCTTTTTTCAGAATAACGAAGTTCTGTCCTAGATAATTTTTTCCAATTTCCTCATTAGACAGGTTCTCGTGAAGCCTCACAGTTCTCCGCACTGAACTAAGCTGCCAGAGTAGTGCACCTAATGTAATCATGGCATATAAAAAGTTATAGAGCAGTTCAAGGACTTAAGTAGCTCATAAATTTTTCTTCATATTTTCTCTCTCACTCAGTTGAGGGCTGAATTTAAGCCATGACACTGCAGGCAAAAATCGTGGTCCCCTTTCTCTGGCATGGGATGGTGAAACATCTGGGGACAAAGGCCTGAAACAAAATGTTCTTTAAGCGTCCTTTTAAACTGCGCTGTCACAGATTAGCTTTCTTTGTTCAAAATCATGTATAACCTGGGGCCTGGTAATTGCATGGGAGAGGAATTGAGTATCTTGGCCAGTGTTCATCGCCTGAACTGAGTTATGCTCTTTCTGTCCTTGTGTGCCATGTATTTGGGTGGAATGTCCTCTGCTTCTTGGGGTCAGAATAATGGCAAGGGGAGAAGCATCCAAAGAGCCACATCATGTCCCAGGGGTGATTTGGAGCCCACCGAGGAAGAAGTTTGGTGCTTTTCTTCCCAGGGTGGAGTGTTCTAGAGGCAAGAGATGGACTGGGGATCTCCAGAGCAGCACCTGGCTCTCCCCTTGTGTACTGAAAATAAAGAACAGCTTTCCTACCCAGCAGTGCATGAGCAGAATCACAAGACCTCTGCCAGGAAGCTCCAAAGTTCATTTATATGTTTGCCAGGTCATCCCGAGGGATATTCTGGGTGACACTGGGGAGCAGGAGCCCACTGATCTGCTAGGTTGTGTTTCCATGCTCCGCTCCTGTGCTTTCCTCCTGTCTCAGCTCTGTTGCCTTTATCAAAAGTGATTTGTGAGCCTTTGGAGGATCCTTTGAATGAGCTCCTGCTTTTACATTTTCACTAGGCCTTGCATATCCTTGGTGACCAGGGTGGAGTCTGCAGCCTATTTCCCTCTGAAACAATCATTATCATATAAATCGTATGGTGCCACCTCTGAAAGTAGATGTTTTGTGTTCTCCTCTCTTTCACCCTCCCAGGAAGGTGTGACTGATTTCAGAGCCCTCCGGGCAAAATTTCAAAATGACTCGAGCTTGGCCAACAAGCTGGTGCAGCCATGCAAGAAGCCTCCTGGTGAAATCCCTCCCAAGCTGGTCTCTGGAGGCAACACTCTGCCCAGTCCTCTGCCCCTAAGTAAGAGAGAAGTGATAATACTAAAACCCAAGGAAGAACCTGCCCATCCTGCCTCCCAACCCTCTGTGCTGACCCAACACAACCCCTTGGCATGGCCTCGAGCCAACCTGGGGTACGTGGAGCCAATGGGGCACAACAAAGAGCAAAAAGGCAATGTCTCAGAGCTGATTTCTCCTAAGAAAGGTCCAGAGAAACCTCTGACATCCTATTGCACTGACCAGCAAGGATCAACCCAAACGTCTCCAGAGGACCCTCAGCTCCCAAATTCTTTCCACCATGCCCTACAGATCTGGGAAGACGCTTTATCCCGTGGCAAGAAGGCAAGCACAACATTCCCATCCCAACGGGCAGCAAACTTATACGTGCATCCCCCCCATCCAGAGCAGAGGGCGATGCGTACTCCAGCCTCACTGGGATGCAGCAGGATGCAACCATTTGGAAGCAAGCCCACACTGGACTTGCCTGCCCAGAAAAAGAATGCTCTACGCGGCAGCGGGCTGGCTCTTCTCCAGGCTTCCAAAGGACACAGGAGCTCTGAGGAAGCTGCTACTGAGAGTGTGGCGGCAACTGTGTTCTGTCAGTCGGGTTATCGCGCACCAAGAGAGCGTCCTCAGCACCAGAAAGGTATAGTAAGCTGTTCGCTTAACAACGAGCGTATATATGTGCATATGAACATACAGGTGTATAGAAGCTCTGAAAGTGCAGGATATAGCATTTGGAGAGAACACGTGATATGAGTTGTGACCCTCAAACAAGAGGCCAAACTGGCCTGTTGGAATGCTTCCTCCATTCCCTGGAGGTGCGGGAGATGAGAAATGGGCCCCAAACTGCTGCTGAGCTTGGGAAAGGTGAGGGTTCTCCATCTCCACCAGATTTTTTTAAAAACATGCTTTACCCAGTTGCCCAAATATTGAGCGTAGGACTGGGAGTATCTTTATCTTTTGTCTGTTTTGGCCCTTTGCAATTATAAGGTAAATGTGACTATGCTCTGTTATTTGGTTTTCACACAGCATAGAAAAGCTTGGCTTTTCTGCAAAGACAGCTTAGTTCAAATGCCAATGGCTTAAACCTGCACCTCTGCACCCTCCCAGCTTTGCGAAAGGTCGTATTTGAGCTCACCAAGCATATTCTCCTTGCAATATTTTGTAGAGAAGCTGGTGCTAGGAAACTCGAATGCTGCGAAGTTCCCCTTGCTAATGTCACACCCAGTGATGGGGCACTGAAAAGGTTCGGTCTTTGTTTATCCTGGAAAACTACCTTGCCCGGACTGTGTACTGAAAACAGCTATGCTTCTAAATCCTGGCAGATTAAAATGTTGTTGGTACGGAAGGCTAGGCTAGTATTTTATAATCCAGAGGAAGGGAGCTGTCAAGAGCTGAGGCCCCAATGTGGTTAACTTTGTAAAAGTCTGTAAAAATGGACATTTCCATTTATTTTTCCATTCTAGTAACGTGGTAGGAGCCCCGCTGTGTAATGGGGATGTCGAAGTTGGGTGGAAGCAGAGCTGGTTAGAAACGCCTGAATAACAACTACTGAGCCTACATGGATATTTGCTTAAACGAGGGCTAATTGTTGCCTGTCCTTTTGCTTCTCTGGAGCAGAACTGAAGCCTCCGTTTTGCCAGCCCAGAGCAGGAAAATGCTCTCACAGACCCGGGAGCAAGCAGCCAAGGATTAAACCTCTCCCTCCAGCTGAATCCCTGGGCCCTGCCCCTGGGAAGCCGGGAAGACCCCCGAAGGTTGATCTCCGCGCTTTCCAAAGCGCCATACCTTCAGTCCACAGAGGAAATGAACCGAGTAAGAGATTTCTAGTCTTTCTCCCCAAACCTGTTCTGCAGAAAATGAATAATAATTAGCGGTTTATTGACTTGTATAAGGCCATGATTCCAAGCACACAGAAAAAAGACGCTGTTACCTGTTTCTAACATCTTCCTCAAACATTAAAAAGAGCCCAACAGTTTCAGTGAGGCTGATTTTTGTTCTTAATCTAGAAAAGCTTTTCTAGGTTGGATGTCACCCCCCCATGCAGACACCCGCTTTCCTCCCAACTGCAGTGTGTTGTGCGGGGTTTACAGCTGGCTGTAAAGCAGCAGCTGCCTACGAGGCGAGCTGATCTTTATCACTCCGCTTCAATGGGAAATGCCTTGACTGTGCAGCACACAGCTGTGGGAAGGCACGTTAAAATTGGTGGAAACTGGTCTGCTAATGCCCCCCTTCTGTTTTAAACACAACAGAGGGCAATGTTGTTAAATGTTCCAACATCAAGAAATGGAAAAGTTCAGTTTCCCATAATACAACCCTATTGATGTTGCATAACAGAATATTCTGGGCCACTTATTAAGCTGCTAAATGGTGTTTCTTTATAGATACAGGCTTAATTATAGCCAGATCTTAAGGCACAACTTTTGCTGAATTCAAAGAGAGCTGCTTTTCTAAAAAGGGTTCAGCAAAACTCTTTCTGGCTTTGCTGTGCCAGTGCTTATTGGTCTGCCCAGGTCTTGATAAAAATAAGAGGAAAGAGGTTTCCACTGAATCTCTTTTCTGACCTACTTGCCTTTTCTAAATATTTTTATATGATGGAGGAACCTAGTTACAGTCATATGTCATCGTATCCATGCCCTCTCAATATCGCTCAATTATTGATCTCCGGAAAGCCTGAGGTTGTTGCCTGGAAACATGAAATAATGACATATTAACATAGCCACGTCCCCAGTTTCTGCTGACAATCTTATTTCATGCCTTTCTTTGTGTGCGGCGTGCTGCCTGGAGGAAGGGCCATCCCATCACACCTCGCTGTCGCTGCAGCTGCAGCCGGTGTTCTGTAGGAGAGCGGTCTTGCCTTCAAACGCTAATCCTCTGTGTGTTTGTGTGCAGCTGCTGACGAAGAGGATTACCTGACCCCTGAAAGGTGAGTGGTGCCGAGGCAATCTGTAACCGGTAGGCAGTGGGTGCATCCCCATCCTGTGATGCTGAAGCAGTCTGGAGGGAAGTTCCTGCTCCCAGGGGCAGCAGCTTGCTCCAGCTTCTGATACTACAGATGTCTGAAATGGCTCAAAAATCATACAGATACATTTGGGTTTGTGTACAAGGGGATCCGGACTTTTTCTGCTATGTCTCTGACTTGTCACAAGTGGTTGCATGGTGGTCCTGGTTCTGTACCACAAGAACAGCAAAAAAGTGGAGAAAAATATTCATATATGTGTTTTATTTTACCTGCAAGAGTATACAGCTGTGAAAATGGGAAACACAATGGTCGAACCAAAGCAAAAAGAGAGGAATTCTTAAAATACTTGCTGTGTGCAAACAACAAACCCTGGCAGCCACAGGCACAGCAAGTCATGCTTTTCGCATCATGAGGTGTTCCTGCCAGCGTTGGCTGGTGTTTTGTTTAACTTTTAACCTGTACTTGTCAGAAGAGAACTGGTCAAAAAATAACCAGCCTCAAAGCTGTCATGCACCTCAAGGAAGCTGTCCTAGTTATATATTGCAGCAACGTTAGCTGTCTTGCTCTAGAACTTGTGATACGGTCTTTACAATAGGTCACTTGTTAAATATTAACCATGTGATAACTGGGGAAATGAATTAAATGAACTCCAGCATGAAAGCAAAATCATGGGGTTTAGGGGGCAGAAATTCCCCTACTCGAAGCCTCACCTGCAGTGAAGCCTGGTCTCTTAGAAACCTTGACGTAGTTGCCTGGGTCGACTAATCTTGAGCGCTGACTGTTTGGGGGATAAACACTCCGCCTTCACTAATGCTAGTCAGGGATCCATTAGCCCAGCTGTCTTTCAGGTCTGGTGTAGCACTGGGGTATCTATAAAGGGCTGTCTGGTGTGCAGCCAAGCTCCCAGGATGCTGTTTTATCCAGGGGTTGGGTCAGCACGTCCCCTTCAGTGGGACCTATCTTTCCGAAACATGCTGTGGGACCAGCAAGCTGCCTCCAGTGCTTGGGGGCTGCAAGGAAGAGCAGGAGGCTAGGGCAGCCTTTGGCATTAGCATAAGCTTCTGCTTGACTTCAGGTCTCATTTCTTATTCTGATTTCACTACTGTTAAAGTGCACCTTGAGTTTCTTGTTCCTCTTGTTCTGGTTTGCAACAACTATTTAGTCCCTACTCTGCTGGAGCTGAGTTGTGACAGTAGAATGATGCAAGAAAAAACAAACCCTCCCTGAGGTTTATTTAATACTGTTAAAAGATGGAAGTTCTCACTATAACACTTCCTGGCGCTCTTTCATCTCCTTACCCTGTCCCCCGCACGTGTTACAAGCTGTGTCTTGTGCATTTGCTGCTTCCTGGTACACTCCTGAGCTGCCAAAACCTCTGCTGCCGTGGGTGGAGGAGAAGCCTTGGGGCTTTGCCTGGGTAATCCGGGAAGGCTTGGATTTCTCTCTGCACCTATTCCCATATGACAGTAATTAGAAATCCCAGAGAAGGAAAGGAAAAAAGAGACTGAGGAGATGGGTTCTGGGGTGAGAAGCCCAGTATTTGAGGCTGTGGGGGGCTGAGAGGTTGTTTCCTCCTTCCACGCTGGCATGTGCCACTTGCTGTGTCATCATGGAGCGTGTGGCTTCATAAACTCAGGAGTCAGACCTTTAAACGTACCCTCAGATATCTCTGTTTCCGCCTCCCTGTTTCCTTAAGTGAGAAACAGTATGCCAAATAGCGCACCTGGGTTGTTATGCATTTTAAAGTAGCTGTAGTAAGTTTGAAAAATGCTGCGCTCCAATTTCCTCAGATTTTTTGTTCTCTTTCTACTTGAGGGATTGCTGTAGGCAGAAGACCATAATCCCGGTGTGAAGTCCCCTGATGTGCTTTGAGCCCTATAAATGCAGCCTGTCCTCCCAAAGGAGAAGCAGTGGGAGTGTGGAGCCAGGGCAAAGGCTCAGCTGAGCCCCGTATCTGACACAGGTGTCCTCTCTCCCTGAGGAGTTCTTGATTTCACTTTGCTTTCTTGTAGGCACAGTATCAAAGCCCTTGAATTCCTTGTCCTTCAGTTGAGGTGTTTTTTTCCAGACTTCTAAAAAGGCCAGAAAAAAAAAAAAATCTTTCTTTTCTTTCATCTTCTCAGTGCTCAACTTGAAGAGCAGCATAATTATGAAGAAACCCCGATGTACCTGAATCAGTCTGGGGACACCACAACCTTGTCTGTCATTGAAGGTACTTTGCAAGGCAAGACTGCTAGATGGATTACATGTTATCTGGGATAGAGCTTTTAAAAAAGGAAATAATACCGTTTCCTCAAGGTGAGAAAAGCAGCTGCTCATTGGTCTGGGTGACCAAAGATACCTGTGCTGCCCTTCTGTGCACTGGCAGTTACGAGGACTTAGGACAAAAAGGAGGTCAGCATTTTGGTGCCCACATGATGCTTACAGTAAAACTGCAGTGGAGAAAAGTCATGAGATGCTACCCATATAAAAGAGAAAGAAAAGAAGATGGTGAGGCAAACCTCAGCATCTTCTTGGGAACGGAAGGATACAGGGTACAGAGCTTTTCCATCTCTGTAACTACTTCCTCCCCATATAATTTTCTCAGAGTTGTCTCTGCTCTGCTTTTACTTCTTTCAAAGTTGCCTCTTATTTGGGAGGGTAGTTTCTGCCTTGTGCATTGGTTTTCTCTCCCATTGGAACAAGCCTACAACTTCCTTGGGGGGGATCTGCCACATGTCTCTTGGTTTTGCCCCTGGGGCTGTGAAAACTGTGGCCTGTCAAGCTTGATGCTGCATGTAAGCCAATGGTCTGAATGTAAACCAATGATAATTACAAAACTGAGGGACCCTGGCTGGAAGGACATGCTGAATGTGCCATGGTGAATGTGTGCCTGGATGCTAGGCATGTGAGCTGAAGTTGGGTTATGCAGTGACTTTAAAATGGACTAAAAAGTAATACATATTCACAAATATCTCTTCTAGTACCTAAGGCAGAGCCTCAAGAACACAAGGTACGTCTCACCACAGCCGGTGTTGATCTTTAAGAGGTGACTGTACCACGCATACAATGCTTTCCTGCCTTAGAAACTTCTAATATCTGTATTTCTTATCTGCTGAGTATTTATTAATGTGTGTGGTCTGTTAAGACTCTCAAAAAATAAATTAGAAATTGCAAAGGGTACAAGAAGCCTAAAGAGGTTTCCAAACACACCAGGGAAGAGAATCAGCTCCCTAGAATTCTGTTACAAATATGTGGAGAAATGGTAACACCATCTGGACGTTGGTGGTAGACTAAGTAAATGTCAAGCACTGATATCAAGATCATGAATTCTTGGAGGAAAAATGCACTGCGTTGTTCTATAAGTTCTTGCCAAAGGCAAGCTGGTGCTGGTCATGCCTCTGTGAAGGCATAAAAGCAAAATTGAGCCAGTCCTTGTCATGGCAGCATGCTTTGATTTTAACCTTACAAGCGAGGGCAAGTGTCATGGGCAAGGCTGTACGGGTTTTCGTCCACCGCTGCAGAGATATTTCTGCTGTGAACTATAGCTTCATGCTTTTCATTTACCCTGGCTGCAAAATGGGTGGCAGTTCACCTTGGCAGTGGAGATGCAGATACCCAGCATCAATGGCAGGCTAGCATGTTGTGCCAGGCAGGGATTGCTTCAGCTGTCCCGAGAGAAGACCTGCTTGGCTGCATGGCCAAGCTCCCCGTGGGTGGCTTGGCTGAGGGAAGACGTCACCTCACGCCAGGAGGTGATCGTGTACTGGGTATGAGTTCTGGCTCTGCTAAAAGAGGGTAATCTGCTCTTGGGAAAATGTCAAACTGCACTTTCAAGTCCCAACTTGCAAAGCAATCAAATTGTCAAGGAAATAGCACAGGTTTACAAATGCACTTATCTGTGTGTGATTTGCTGAGAGGTTCTCTGGCCTGGCTGTAGTCTTATTTTATGGTAGGTTGTAAAATCTTTATTTAATTAAAAAACCTTCCTCCTCTTCTGTAAGCTCTCCAACCTACAATTGCTTTCATGCTGACCGGTAGCTTTGCTGGCCTGATCCTTTGCGCTGTTATATTATCCCTATACAGTTTGTCAATATCTATCCCCTGTCCTGCAAATCAGAGGAAATAGACTTGCCTGATGACTATTCCAAACGTAAAATGTTTCTGGGCTTTCTAAAGAAATATTTCTTTAAGTACTAGATGGCAGTTGAGGCCTTGTATAGAAGCTTGAGTGTTGAAAAAAATGCACAGTGGCTGAAGGTTTTCCTCTTCTTTATTCTAGAAACAGAAGACTTTTCTCTTTGCCAAATCCAGGTAATTTCCTTTCTTTTCTCACCAGCTGCTTCTAACCCCACAACTACCACAGGTTAGAGTTAGAATATTGTAATACTCAGTAAATAGGAAGAAATTTCATGTATTTTGTGACCAGGACAAAGTAGATGATGATGCTCTTCTGTGTCAGCACTCGTGGTTTCTAAGATTGTTTTCATTCTGAAGCATACCTGGAGGAGAGATTTTCTTCTCTCCTCTGGCACACAAGCAAATACATCGCTTTTTTCCTACTGAAACCTGAACACTTCAGTATAAGAAAAGTATGAGGTTCTCAGAAACTGGGATACCTGGTTCCAGGTCCAAAGCCGTGTGGTAAAGCAAGGTCTGCACTGAATTTCACCCTATTAATGTCAAGTTTCAAATTCCTTGGAGTGCTTAATTACTGTTACTGGCTGAAGACTGGTTTTTTTGATGGGGATTGAAGAAGCACGTGGTAAAAGGTGGTTCACTTCAGTGGGAAATACTGGAAAAAGTGCATCGTGTTCTGCCTCCTCTTTTTCCCTAAATTGCAATATAATATGGTGAGTAGCAAGTCTTGTGAGGCAGGTACCACCACTGGCAAATGGATCTCGCTTTACTAGAAGACAATCATCTGAGTTTGTCTCTTTTTCCAAGAGGATTGCTAATACCCCAAGTAACGAGTGGCCTTTGGATTTGCCCGTACTTTTAGTACCGGTGGTCTTTTTAGCATCTAGCTCATTCAAAGGGAAAACAAGCTGTGTATTTGAGCGCAGTCATAAATCAATCTGTCTGTCTGTGACTTTGCTAAAGTGCCATTGTTTTCTGTCATTTCTGAAATTTTCAGTCCTGAAAGAGCTATAATAAAGGATGAAAAAGAGGAAAAAACAAGTCTTGAAGGACAGAAACAGGAAGGAAAGAAAATTTTCAAGGTATCATACACTTGAGACTGCTTTTAATAGCTACTGCACAGTAACTCCTTCTATCCTCCCTCTCTTGAGCAAACAGTTGAAATTAGAGTCCTTAATCACCTGGGTTTTTTCCTGCCTTTTCTTTTCCCTTCCCATTGCTCAACTTATATTAGAAAGCTGTTTCTAATGACTGTATTGACCAGTCCAAATGTCTGACCTCAGACAGGTGGAAATGAATACATATCTCCCGCTAGCCAAACCAAGGAAGATGGTAGAGGTGGGAAGAAGGTGCTGCAAGTGAAGCAGGAGGTGACCAGCACCCAGACTGCAAAGCATCCTACCCCACAAGGGCTGGCAAAAGACGGCGCAGAACTCTGTGAGTGTCTCATTGCTCTGTTGAGTGTTTCCTCAATCCTCAGTTCCATCTGTTCCCCAAATGTCTCTTCCATATGGGAAATAACGCTAAATTTGGATGCAACTCTTGAACCAATTTAGTTAAACCAGGGCAAAAGGTTGCATGTGCATTTGTATTCTGGTCTGAATCATTTATTTTGGCTTTGGAAATAGCTTCCTAAGTTGGTTAACCATCTGGGTAACTCAAACCGAGGTGTTTGTTTTTCTAGCGGATTGTCCTTATCCGAGAGAGCTGAAATCCATCTCCTCTGCTTCTCATAATTTATTGAGTCTCAGAAAAGGGTTTGGCTGAGGCTTGTGGTAAAACACACGTGAGCGGGATGAGAGACTGAAGTCTGCCCCTGTCCCTTATTAAGATTGATGATGGCTCCTTGCTCCATCTTCTTCGTGGCTTCAGTGAGCCTTTTTCTGACATTGGGCTCCTTCTGTCACGATGCTCTGAGATTGCATCTGGAGCTGGTGATATGCACCTTAGCTGCACAATTAAACCCAGTCATGTCTCCTCTGTAAACGCTGTTTTGCAACTTTGTGTGTAAGCATGAGGTCTATTCTGCAAGGCTGACTCCTGCCTCTGCGAGCCATCAGTGTGATATGGCAGCATTTCACAGGTGGAACAGAGAAAAGTAGCTCTGCTGGGCTCTTTGGGCAGAGCAGGAGTGTGAAAGAGAAAGTGTAAATTGGTCGTGGCTGTGGTTGTTGTCATTGGTATGGTCCTCTTTTTTTTTTTTTTAATTTTCAATAACTTCATAATTTTCTGATTCGGTTGGTGTCTAGTTTTATAAGAAATTTCTTGCTGGTTTGCTTGACCTTTGAATGGATGGAGGTAATTTCTGTTGGGATTTTTTTCAAAAGTACTCATGGTGAGCCTCCTGCTATTGCTTCATCAGACAGACTGATTCAGAGAATTGGTTAGCTCCTAGCCCCCCACCCCTCCACCCTTTTCTTCTTCATGAGGGTTTGGAGGTTTAGCAGAAATTTGGATCGTTAACTAGACCATATTGTGGTCTCTTAAATCACTTTTCAGGGTTTTTTCCTAACCTCATGAGGTGCAACTCTCGTGCTCTATTCCAGTCCTAGGTGGAATACATCTCTGGGATACCCCCCCTCCTTGTCCCCTTTCTGAGATGTTGATTTACAGGTATATTCCCAATGGACCGGCCCATTATTTAGATCTTAACATCTCCACCAGCCATGCTAAGCCCTCTCT
>NW_010409820.1:0-1803 GCF_000710305.1 Buceros rhinoceros silvestris
TAGATATTGCTGAGCAAGAGAAATGGCCAGTGCTTTATCTGTACGCTGACTCATGGATGGCAGCAAATGTTCTATGGGTGTCATTAAAACAATGGAAGGAAAACAATTGGCAGTGCAGAGTCAAGCCCATCTGGGCTGCCCCATTGCAGCAAGGTATTGCTACCTGATTAGACAAACTAGTGGTAAAGGTATGTCATGTGGATGCCCATATAACCAAGAGTTGTGCTGCTGAGGAACATCAAAGCAACCATCAGGTGCACCAGGCTGCTAAGTTTAAAGAGTCTCAAGTTCAGACCTGGATTGGCAGCATAAGGGTGAAGTATTTTTGGTTTGGTGGGCCTACGATACCTCAGGCCTTCAAGGTAGAGATGCAACACACAGATGACTGAGTGGTGGACTTGAGCGTGGACATGATTGCATCATGAATCATCGTGAGTGAGAAACATGCACTGCAAATGAACAAGTTAAAATCTTTGTGGTATAGAGAGCATCGGTTGAAATATAAGTATGGGAAGGCCTGGCAAACTGACTATATCATGCTTCCATGAACATGCCAGGGTAAACGCCATGTGCTTATTATGGTGGAAGCCACTACCTGAAAAGCAAATCTTGTGGTGACATGGCATTCCAGAAAGAATGGAGTCAGACTCATTTTTGAAATGGCCTTATACCTGGCCAAAGAGCATGGTACTACTGGGTGTATCACTTGAGTTGGTATATCACACTCCCTGTCTGCTGCCAGGAAAGTTGAATGATGCAATGGTCTGTTAAAGACTGCACTCAAAGCAATGTGTGCTGGGACATTTAAAAATTAGAATGAAGGTTTAGCAGAAGCTACCTGGTTAGTTAGCACCAGAGGATCTGTCAA
This sequence comes from Buceros rhinoceros silvestris, assembly GCF_000710305.1. Classification (NCBI taxonomy): domain Eukaryota; kingdom Metazoa; phylum Chordata; class Aves; order Bucerotiformes; family Bucerotidae; genus Buceros; species Buceros rhinoceros. Next base: position 869 of record NW_010409820.1, read on the forward strand.
TCAAGTTGGCCCTGCTCAGTTGGAACTTCTATGTATTGTAGAAGGGATAAAGTCCCTACGGTGCATGTAAGGAAGATGCTGGGGGAAACGGTCTGGGTTGTTCCTGCCTCAAGCCTCAGGCAAACCCATCTGTGGGGTTGCTTTTTCTCAATGCCCTGGGTGCATTTGATGGATAATGCAAGAGAATAGGAAAGTTAGACGTGTGCTTCAAGGAGATTTGATTTTGGGTGAGAAAAGCCATCAATTTGAACTGTATAATACTAATTGTTATATGATACTGCTTGTCACCATTTCTCTAGTTTTTTTTTACAGTAAGAATCACCCAGATGAAACTCGGATGGATGAAACTCAGCAACAGGTGACCAATAATTTCCCTGAGATCGGAATCTTTAGAAAAGATTGTGAACATGGACTGCACCAGATATACCAGCTACAAGCTCCAGATGCATGAGACATCATCCTGTTGTGCCCAACTTCACCTGTCTGACAGATGTAACCCACAGTTCTGGACTAAATGAATTCAATCATTTTTTTTCAAGAAATAACTCATGGACCAAGGGATTAATACCTGAGTGTATGTATGTATGTGTTGAGAGACAGGAAGAACAGTAGTGTCTTGGGCGTGACGTGAATGATATGGCATAATGGGAGGAATACTGTCCTGGTTTTGCTGGGACAGACCATGGGCCTGCCATGGTCTGCAGGCCATCGGCGGTTTTGAGTAGCCAGGGCAGCTGACCCAAGATGGTTCACAGGTATTATATAAATTAGGACCCAAAATATTAGAATTAAAATATCATGGGTGAAGTTGCACTAAAACAGGCAGGGGTGGTACTGAAACACAACCCCCCTCCTCCCCACCCCCCACCACCAAAAAAACCAAAAAAGCTGGCATGCATTTCACATAGCAAGTAATTCTGCAGCCTGACACAACT
>NW_010409820.1:1934-11583 GCF_000710305.1 Buceros rhinoceros silvestris
GCAGTTTCAGTGGTAATCTGCCTTGGTCTAAATAGAAAAAAAAAAAAAAATCCTGCACAACAACCCCAAGCAAAAATCCAAAAGCAAAACAAAACTCAGAACCCAAAGACTATTCCCCCAAACTTAGACAAGGTTTGAACCTTGTGTAGAGGAAAGATTTAGCAGGAGAAGCTTCACTTGTAGTAGACTAGGAGCTTGATTATTTCGCCTCAGAATTTTTCTCAGAGGTTTGTAAACTCCCGTGTTTGAAAGTTTATATTGTTCAGAGGAACAGCTGTGGCTATAATGTAAGTCCTAGTTGTATGTGTTTGATTTTTTTTTTTTTCCCAATCATTTCATACATCTTATGTAGACTTTATTTCCACTGGGCATTTCAGTGATTATTTTTTTTTCCCCAGAAAATTATTCAACTCACCTAGCCCCCACGAATACAGTGGTTATGTTGTTCTCAAACTCGAGGAAGACTCACTGATTTCTCTTTTATTCTTCCAAAATCCTGGGAAGGACTTTTACAAATTAAGATCAAAACAAGTTAAATTACTGGACTGGCAATAGCACTGGAGTCTCCTACTCAGGCATTGTGCAATGAAATCAGCTCTTACCAGCTCCTTTCCACATCTGCAGAGACGGTGATGCCTTTGTAAGTGGATTTGAGAAATATATAAGTCATTTGTATAAATAAGCAAGTTAAGTCATTAGCAGCAGAGTGCCTAACTGGAGTATAAAAATGCAAGACAAAAGCCAGATTTGATCAGTTCATGCCCGTAAGTACATAGCTAAGATTTAAAATAAAAAAAATCTTTTCAAATTATGATGCCAAAGATACTGCAAATGTAAAATGCTTCTGAAAAATCCCTTCTATGTACTCTAGTAGGAAACAGTAAAGATGAGGCATTAGAACAGGGAATATTCCCATCTCTGCAGTAGTTTTAGGCAACGCAATAATAAAAATAGAACAATAGAATGTAAAACCAGAGTAAGGCAACAAACAGTGAAGACAGGGGGCAGAAAGGGCTGCTTGATGTAAAATATATTCTTTATATGTAGTAGTTAAATCAGTACTCTTGATAGCAGCATTGGACCGTGTGTTTTCCAAGCTAGTCATAGCCAGTAAGAGTATCAGTCAGAGACTGAAGGGGAAAACTATGAATTAGATTGAGGGGAACAAACATAAGGACAGAAAAAGTCCCAAGGGTGACATACTGTTTCTGGCAGTGAGCTAACTGAGGAGACTTTTTGTAAGGTTTTTTCATCTAGCTCCAGCCCCTCTGCCATGGGCAGGGACACCTTCCAATAGACCAGGTTATTCAAAGCCCCATCCATCCTGGCCTTGAACACTTCCAGGGATGCGGCATCCACCAGTACTGAAAATTGAACTGTTTGGGAAGATAGGGTAGTGTAGGGTACAAGACACGAGCTTTGCTGCTGAAACGCAATATAGGTTCTAGCAACAAGAGAGTTCCACTTGAATAAATCCATTTGTGCATCTGTGTTTGCAGTCTTTGGCAGGGCTAGCCCCGTGCACACTGGTATTAATGGACTTACTCCCACCATGTAGTAACAGTAAGGTTTGTACATAGATACATAGGGACAATGTATCTACTATAACTAGTTAGTACTTGGTAGGTAAGGAATTATCTCCAGTAAAAAGGTTTCTTCCTGTTCATCTTATGTCAGTTTGCTGTTAATTTTGCAGAATCAGAGTGATTTTTTGTTTATTGCTACATACATGTAAAAAAAACCCAAACAGATTTTACCTCCTTTGTTTTCTTTCCAAAACAAAATGCATGTTCAGCCTAGTACAGAATATTTAAATGTTGTTACTATAACTGGTCTAATAATCCAGTGTTTAGAATAAACCTAATACAGCTGCTCCCTTATACAGTTTGTGTTTGTTTAAGCTATGCTTACTTAAATTATTGTAAAGTAGAATACAAATGCTCATTAATTGTGTAGTGCATTATGATTGGCACTTGTAGTAGGTGTGGGTAGTATTTTCTGGATCTGCATGAAAGAGGCTATTGACAGAAAGCAGCCTAAAACTAAGTGTGGACTCTGCAGATCTTGTATGCGAGCAGGAGGAAAAACATGAGGATCTTCAAGACTGTGCAACAGTTGAGATAAAGACACTGTAATAATTTTAAAAAATACATTAGAGAAATTTACCCTGCAATAGTTGAATAGCCTTATGAATTTCTTGATCATTTTATTTAAATATTTTAGTGCAATTTATTTCAGTTTGTTTTTCATGTTCCTAATCCTTTCAAGATCAGGTGCGGAGCAGCGGGGATAGTTGCAGACTCATGGCAGACTGCTAGTATTAATGCACTGAGTTATAAGAAGCATCTGCAATGTTTTTCCAGTGTGTAACAACTGGTTGACCCTGTAGACTGTGGCTAATGCAAAGCAAAACTGTGTATTTGGTGGCCATCAGCTGCTGCGTGGGGGTGGCATGTATGTAAAGATAAAACATTTTTTCTATTTCTCTGCAATCTTTGTTTTACCAAATTATTCAGAGAGCTGTTTGCCTGAGCAGCATGTTGCTCTGCGTTGTGTGACACACTCCAAATGGCAATTATTTACATGATTTTATCTGATTTTTTTGTTACTGGGGAGTTTACAACAAAGCAAATCACCTGCACGCTTTCTACCCAGCCGGGGGAAGGAGCAGGATGGGGATTAGGGGATTTTCCTGCCCTTCTTCCAACATGACCTTGTATTCCTTGAAGAAAGAGCTTCAGCTTCCCACAGGGAACTGACCCGGTCTGGGAAGAAAAGAGACATCTCTGTGTCCGTGCCTCAAGAGCATAAACAGGTGTGGGGAAGCAATCAGCTCTGCTGCTCAAACTGCGATTGCATCCACCCTTATGTGCTGCACAGGTCTCTTGTTCACTGGCTGATCTTGAAGTGGCCTTGCTAAAAGCAGTCCCTGCCATTTCAAAAGAGATAAATGTACCTAAACCACTGGGAAGCAGGCGTGCTCCGCTGCTTGAAGGTGAGCACTTGACCTGAAGATCTCAGAGGTCTATTGAAACAGATGGTGCTGGGTTTCCAGACATGGAGCTGCAGCTGCACTGCAATGCTGCACAGTCCTGGCACCCCGCTGTGCCTGGCCCTAGCACACAGATTCACAAGGTCTGTGTTTGGGGCTGTAGGACCTGGGAAGGGTGGTGTGCCTCATGGGGTGATCAACAGGCTCACCACGCTGGATCTATGAAGAGCAGCAGAAACAGAAATGTGTCTGAAGAGTCACTTTTGTCCAGAGCTTGAGGAAACGATTCATGGCTAGATCCTTCTCCTGAACACAAAGGTCTATTACTTATCTTTGGCAGAATTCATCCGGCCTTACTCTTGAGATTAGGAAACAGAAAAAACCCTATAAAAATAAATGCTGAAGGGTGGCAAATTGTAAAGGTTGGTAGAGATTTTGAGAGATTAAGCATTTTTGCATGCTAATTTCTCTCACTTAGAAGTTTATAAAAACTAGTTTTAGAACTTCAATTAAGCAGTTAAAAATGCCTGGAATATCAAAAACATATTTAAAATTTATAAATACTGGTGCATGTTGACCACATAATTTTCCTCCAGATCTTAATTTCTGGAAAATACTTTATTTTCAATTTTTTTTCTTTTCTCTGACTAGGACTTATTTTTTCATGGATGGAAAGTGGTTTTCTGTGAATGTCTCATCGCAAAGCAGATGTTCCTGTTGGTTATAATTTCTCAGGCAGTGAAAGACCAGAGCTGAACTGCCAAGTTGCCACATCAGAGCCCCACACTTGTTCCAGCTCTCCAGCTTCCGAACTCAATATAACCTACATGTGGTGATCTGTGGAGGAGGACCACACAAGTGATGTGATGGTACAGGTACAGCTTTTCCAAGCACCCCTTTCAGAGTCTGGTAATTCTGTTTCACGGTGTCTTTTGTGGTCTCAACATTGTTTTCAGCCAGCATGGAAACAAAACCAGAATCTTTTGAATGTTTTTTTCTGAAATTATTGGTTTGAGGTGAAAAATGTTGGGTTTTCAAACTGGACCGCACACTTTCTCTGTCTCTGCCATCAGAATTGACCCATAGCCTTGAATCTTGAAGACCTCCCTGATTAAAGCGCCACCTAAACAGACATGTTCTCTGCAAAATGTTTTGGCTCTGACAAAGCAGCATATTTTCATGAGATTTCGTTTAATGGAAATGTTCTGATCAGCTCCAGATGCATACTTTAGATACGCATAGGTAGTTTCGATTGCCTAGAAAGAATCACCTAGTAGGCAGAGAGGATTTGCCAAAGGCAATTACGTTTTATCTCAGTTCAGTCTCAAACCATTTGTGACCATCCAAGATCACACTTTGGCAAAACAAACAGATGTGGTCCAAACTGCAGCAAGAAGGTAAACTGTGAAAGATAAATACATCTATATGTTGTTTGTATTACAGTGGAAATTAATAGTATGTTGCTAGAGAAGTTTGTCCTCATCTGTAGCAAATAAAAAAGAAAGAGTATTATAGGATTTTTATGTTCTGAGGAGCAATGTGACCAGTGAGGTAGAACTTGATCCACAATTGCCAAGTTACAACCTGTTAATACATCATCAGTTATGAATGACACTGATCCAGGATGGTGCTTCGTAATCTAAACAATTGCTTCAAATGATTCAGAGAAGTTCCAAGTTCTACTGTATTGAAAGCAGCAGAAAGATCCACCAGCAGAAATACTGCAATTTAACTTGAATCAGCAGCTGGTGTTAAATCATTTCTGACCTTAAGTAAAGCAATCCCAAGACTGTGGTACTCCCTGAAGCCAGCTTGAAACCTCTCATATAATCCATTCCCAGATAAAATCGCTGGTAGTAAAAGGGCAACCACTTGCTTCATCTTCCCCTTCCTCACATCCCCCCAAAAAGTATTAGTCCAGTGATAACTAAGAAGCACAGAAATCTGCAATGTAAGAGAGGGAAAGCTTTCACTGCTGACAAAGAAGAGCTGTAAATTTTAGCAGATCAGGAGACTTGCAGAAAGCAAAGAGTTATTAACCGTGTTAGCTATAAATGAAGCAGAACACTGAAAGACTGTCCACAAGCTGCCGTATGGGACAAGAGTCAAAACCAGGAGTGATGGAGCATGGTTGCTTTTCCAGCTGTGTGATCTCAGCAAGAAGCAAATACAAATGTGTAACACTTACAGATACAGGCACTGAAAGTGTAATTATCAGCCATAGCGCTGAACAGTCGTAGCTGATTAGAAATTCACTCCGTACTCACTGAATTCCTCACAGGAGGCAGCTGAAGGATTGTGCACAAGGAGTGATTTGTGGTGCAAAATGCGATCGATAGCACAAAATAAGGCTTCAGGTCTGGTTTTCCTCATTAATAATGGGGCAGGAAAAAAAGATCTGTGTGGATCAAAAGAAATGTGCTAAGACTCTGCAACACCTTGGTGCTTCAGGAGACTAATTTCTAGGCTAAACAGTCTTTGAAATAATTCTACATCACGAGCTGCCGTCTTCACCTTAGTCAAGTTTCTGTGATCACCAAGGCAAGTGAAGTAAAGCACAGAAAACTGAAGACCAATCAGGAGCTTCACAGACTGATTTGGGGTTTTTAGATGGAAGGAAACAAGAGGGGGAAAAAAATCGTGATTCGTACGAGATGAAGCAGATGATAGATTTTATAAGATTAAGAAAATGTTGTGAGATTAATAAAATAAATGTTGGTTCTCTCATTTAGACTAGTTGTCTTGGAAGACTTTTAGTGGGTTGATCAGGACACTGCATAATCCCAGTAGAGGTGAATTTAAGATATACAGGACAAATTGTAAATTTTGATCCCTATCAAACAAATACCAACAGGTATCAACAAATATCAAACAGATATCAACACGGGACTAACTCAATTCTGCCTTTAATGCAGGTCATCTTCTAGAAGCTTATTATAAGACAGTTTTTCTAGTTTCCCAAATAGTTGCCTAAATAATTTCGGTAGTTCATTGTCACACTTAGACTAATGCTGAAGCAAAAATCCACCCACTTCTCATGTTAAATATAATGGAACCACAACAAAGAAAGAGAGGATAAAAGAAAATACCACCACTCATAAAGAATCACTGATTTTATACTGACTGCATCTCACTTGTGACTTTTAATGATCTGGGTCTGGGACTGCATTAGTGTTTAATAAATAACGATGATGATACTCTACCTGCACAATGTATGCGAAGCTCCCATTGATGTTGATGCGAGTTCTTGGCACAGACTGACGGCAGGATACTCCTGTGACAGAGATGAATTTCTGTTAGAACAAACTGAGTGAGACCTGTCTCACTCAGCACAATTCACAGCCACAACAGACATTCCTCGGGGGCTCGGTGAAAGATGCCTGTCCTGGGAGGTTGAAAGAAAATTGGGTAGGAAGTAGTGAAGCAGGCTTGGCCAGCCACAAAACCAATTTGGGCTGAGGTAAAATTGCCCTGATATAAACAAACACACACAATTATACCCATATTTAATTTGTATCATCTGGTAATTGTCACTTCCTTTCTCATCATGCCATAGGGGAAATTGCTTTTTTTTTTTTTTGCTTTGAAGGCAAAGGATGAAATTAGTATTGGGGAAGGAGGAGAGGGAATATGGATGCATTGATCTACCTTTTGAAAACCACCTTTTATTTAGACTAGATAAAGGAAAAATGAAATGCTGTTTTGGTAAACAACAGAAGACCTTTACCCATGCAGAAATTTGGACAATGAGCCAGACCATCCAGTTGGATGTTTTTCATCAAGGATTTTGAAAAAATACAAAGGCAAGGAACTGATGTGAAGCCAGCTTTGCGTGAGACAGAGAGGCAGCTAAGCACAACAAGGGTGCAGTGAGAAAGCTTTTATAGTGAGGTCTTGAGAAAAAAAAAAGAGAGAAAGGGAAGCTTTTGGCAAGGGGTCGGATGAAGAGACCTGAATCTCTAAGCCAGTAAAAAGTCTCTCTGCTATTTTGGCATTATTTTTGTCATGGAAAAGAGATGTATTTTCTGTAAATAGAGAATATTATCAGCTCCTTTTCTTGGAAGATTGCATATTTTGCTTGACCATTTGAGCCAAAAGAAGTAACACTTTCTACCATTTTCCAAGGTTATCAGTGAAGAATAAAGGAAAAAATGAAAAGATAAGAAACCAGAAGTAACTCAATCACCTTTTTGATAGTTGTTTAATAATAATAGTCTGTTGCTAAGTGAACAAACATATTTGCAGGAGAAAAACTGTAATTATTAGGACACAAGCCTTATAAAAAACAGGTGGAAATGACGAGTTTGGTAAGGGGAATACCTTTGCTTCCAGTCTTTATATTTTATTAATGATCCCAACAAAAAATCACATCTTAGAATAGGTGATTAAAAGGGTGCAGGAAACTATCATCTGCTGAAGTGAAAAAACAAAGGCAAAAATAGTTATAAGCTAGAGAGATGACAAATTTTGCCTATCAGTGAAATAAATTACACCAGAAAACATTTTTTTTTTTTAGTTGGTTTTTTTCCACATGAGTATTATGTACAGGTAACGCTCACTATAGGGTCAGGATTATTGGCAGTGCCCATTGTTTTATAATGACCATTTCTGGATGCGTAGAGCTGAGGTATCTATCTAGTCAGAGTGCGTTTTCAAAAGGCAAGATGGACAGTTCATGTCTTTTTTACAATTGTGCAAATCGGACTCCCAAAACCCAGAGTGGTGTTTCAAAATTTTGATCTGGACTTCTGTAAGTGCTGCTAGAAAATTATACTTTTTATTTAATAATATTGTCAGATTTTACTGCTCTAAAAGTGATCCCAAGAATTTGATTTACTCTCATTACAGCTTTTACACAGCAAAGTGCAAAGAATATAAATATTTCTTGAGCTAATTATTGATGCAAATGGAAATGTGAAAAAATATATTGCTGAAACAAAAGTACAACCTATATTGCTTAATTATTATAATCTAGGAAAATTTTTCTTGCATAATGATGTATAAAGTAGTAAGAGAAAAAAAGGCTAGCTGTACTTTTCTATTGCTTGCCTCAACTAGGTCCAGGTATGAAGTTTGTGAACTTGTAATTTCATGTTGAATTTCTGATTTAAGCTATATTTTGGAAAATACAGTCACTATTTCTTGTGCTGGGAGAAACTCTGCTGAAGTGCTGGGAGAAGTTACAGAATTCAGTGTGATGTCATTTAAAATAATCTCTAAAACTGTAGGCATTTTTATTTATGTATTTGTACTTTATAACTTATACTTTTTTATTTTAAGGTCATGAAGTTGTTTTCTAGAGGTTAGAAAGTTTTGAACAGAAAGTTAATTCTAGTCCTTCTGGCTGTGAAGATACCTTCTTAATATAAATAATTACTGCAACTAAGTTTATAGAGTATGTAACCTATAAACCAGGGCTTACTACATTTTGTATAAATATATAGAAATTAGGCTTGCCTAATGTAAGATTTTGAAACATGCATTTATGTCAACCCCTGCTTTGGAACAACCAAGTGGAGAAAATAAATTATTATGGCTTCTAGAATTTGCAAGGTGTTTCATCAGACTTACATGGCAGGGACGATTGCCAGCTCTAAGGCTTCAAAGAACTTTCTGGGGAAAAAATCCCACACTTTAGCAATAGTAAAAAAATATGCAGTGTTGTTTTCTGTGGTGCTCTGTTCATTTTTGCACTCCTAAGAGCTTTGTCTCTTTATCTGCTTTGGTGCCCAAATGATGCCTGAGCTCCTGGCAGCCCCTGTTGTGGGAACTCAAACTTGAGTCTCTCTCATTCACCTGACTGTGTACTTCTGTGACGCTTGGAGGACCTTGATATCCTTGACACACTATATCCACACACTGTGTCAGAGGTAGCTTAAGCAGGCAAAACGATTCACAGGTTACTGAGCGGAGATGGAGGTCAGGCATACAGACCAGGTAAACTTTGTTTGCTTAGAAGACCAGTTAAAAACAAGTACTTTTTCAGTTCCAGACAGAAAGTGGTGATGTTTCCTAAGGCTGAGTGTGAGCTCCCTAAGGAAAACTGAGACCTCCTCTTTCCAGCTTAAACTCTGGCCTGGTGCTGTCTCACAGTCACTTCAAGTTGAGTTGAAACCAGGCTATTCCAGAGAGCCATTTCTTCCCCCTGCTTCTTTCCTTGCATTGGGTCTACGGACATGTCTTCCGGTGTGTGTTCTCAGTGTTGCCAACCACAGCAGAGTGAGAATGAACTGATGGCTTCCTGCTCTGCAAGTTTGTTTTGGTTTTTTTTTTTAAATGTTTGGTGTAGGGATTATTTTGCAGCCATCTATTTTGTGGGACTAGTTTGGTTTTATTTTTTCAGTTTTGAGATCTTCAGTTTGGCGTTAGGAAGAAGTCAGCAGGGTGAGTTACCTTCTCTGTGGATTCAGAAAGGACTACAAACCTTATTTAGCTTCCTCTGAACACTGTAGAAGAGCCATAAGACTGCTCTATTGGAAGGCCATTAACTTCAATGGAAGCTGGCTTTTGCACTAAATTACTGTAATTGTCAAAGTTTGGGCAGAATTCTGATCTCTGTTGCATAGCCCTAAATCTGAGAACATCCACTTTTACTTCAAAAATTACTTCCATGGGGGAAGGGAAAGCGAGGCTTGTTAAATAGCGGCCATGCCCTGG
>NW_010409820.1:11647-18467 GCF_000710305.1 Buceros rhinoceros silvestris
GAGAGGCTTGATAATGATGAGCCAGCCCCTGGTGCTGCGTATCTCACTGAACATCGCAATCCCTGTTGCTGACACCTGATGATGCCCCTCCCCAGTTCCTCACTCTTCCTGTCCCTGAGTGAGCAAGTGGCCTCAGTGTGAATTCTGGTGCATTTGACACAGAATACAGCCTAAACACAGCCCTTCTCCAGTTCCTTGAGTGATGGATTTTGTCCCTGTGATAGGTGTGCAGCTTCAAGGTAACATTGTCAAAGGAAGATCTCAGAGTCCATTTAGTTTCACCACATCTCTCTGTGTGTGTGATTTGTGTTCAAAACAACAGTACTGCACCATCGTTGTGTGTTTACCTCAGGAAAACTAACGTGCATCTGTTACATGAGATCTAAAAAACAGAGTTTTTTCAGTGAATGCATGAGCAGAGCTGTGTGACCTTTTGTATATTGTTTGTCCAGAAAGTTAGTGTCATCCCAGCACAGCTGTTTTCCATCTGCTTTTCTGCCTGTGACTGCCGGACAGAAGAGGAAAGTGGTTCAGCTTTGCTCTTGTTCTTTTATGCTTGAATAAAAGGACTAAGTTCTGTTTTCTGGTCTCTGCTTTTGTTTTACTGACTGTCCTTTCACACCTGCCCTGTTATCCCACCCTATAAGTTCTTCTTGCTGTCCTTCTTTCTGCACGATCTGTCCATTCCTCCAGCGACAGCTCCCTGGTGCTGGAGGCAGGCAGCCACAGCTCTCCTGCAAGGCTCTGTCTTCTTAGGATATGTGGCGTTTGTGGCACAGACACAGCAGGAACATTTTAGGCGATGTCTCACAGATACAGAACAGCAGATGATTTTCCTGCCCTTGGGCTGGAGCTCACAGCACCTTCATCCTGCCTTTCCTTAGGCTTCAGTCAGCTCCTTGGAGCAGAGGCCTCACCCAAAATCACAAGATAAATGACATTTCTCTGAAAGGAAACACAGTCACCACCATCTTTTATTTGGACCATCTGGTTTTAGCTGCGTGTCTTGCAATGAAACATTGTAGGAGCCAGAGCATCAAACTATTAATAACATTCACATTTTTTCCCCCTTCATTTGTATTTAAGAAATGTATTTATTACCTAAAATCTTGCTACTTTCTAGCAGTAATTCTACAGCTATGCTTGCAGTAGCAGCTCCGCTATTACATTCCTGCAATTATAATAAATTATTGAAGCATAAGCCTAAATATATACCTAGCCTACTCTTTCAATTTTAATTCCAATTTAAATATTTTATATAGCTTTCCTATAGATTCTTCCTTGATGGCTAGTAATTGCACCATCACAGAAAATATAGTTTTGTTTTGAAAGATGCTTTTGGAAATTGTACCAGGGCTGTTAATTATTCAAGGCAAAGAAACAAGTTAGGACTGTTTGCCTTCAACATGTCAACAGGATAAAAAAGAAACAATGTTTGTATCAAGAAGGGTATACTAAGCCCAGTCATAAATCTGGCACCATAAAAAGGGAAAAGCTGGAGGCATGCCTAAGATACGTTACAAACATCTGGTCTTCAATGGAGAGATCATGGCTTGGCTTCGGGAACGAAGATCTGGGAAGGGCTTTTCCCACGCTCACTGCAAGCGATGAGTGCACCCTTCTGGCCTGCACGGTGGGTTTTTTAGGTGAGGCACCAGCGTGCGCGGAACTGGCTCCACCCTTTACACCTGAGGTTCATCTGCCAGGGCCTAGCGAGCTTGGACGGTGACAGCGAAGTCCTCGGGTCATAGGTTTGGTTAGAGTATCCTTCTCTTAGATGATGGATGCCTTACAAGGCTAAACGAGCTCCATCTGCCCGGGTTTGGAGTCAGAGTTGTCCTTCTCCTAGGATGGCTGCCCAAAGGCTAGTGAGCCCATCCTGCCCATGGACACACGTTGTCTGGCCCTTCAGCCGAGACCTGTCTGGCTTGGGAGACCCCACCGGCGGCACATGCCACCACCAGCACAGCTCTCAACCTCACAAGGTCACGCAAGCTCCTTCCCCAGGGCAAGGGGGTGCCCATGAAAGAGTCGCTGCTCTACCTCTGGACATCAGAGACCCGGGCACGGGTCGGCCGGGGCCTGCCAAGAACGGGAGTCCTGGAGCTCATGGAGAGATGAACTTCTGTGGTTAGAGCTATTTATTGACTGGCTGAACTCTAAGCTGGAATAGCAATAGACAAGTAATTGGTGTCACCCATGTTCCCAGCCCTAGCCCCTACCTTTCCCAGTTTTCTGACCAAACCATATTTCTACTTTCCTTTGATATGCCTTGTCATTTGCTGTAATTTTAATGACAACTTTGTCATAGTTAAAATTTACTAATTGTGTGGTGAAGGTCAGTGATAGTGATGCACCAACAGATTATGTAAAGCAGAGAAGTTATTGTTTTGGCAATATGGTATTTGCTTTCTCTTTTTTTTTTTTTCATATTTTTCTTATTTTTTGGTCTGGTTCAGTTTGGTTTCATTAATAACCTGTACCTGCTGAGTAATATATTTTGTTAGCAGCTATCCAGCATGGGGGGGCAATTTCCATTGGAGGCTTCAGATGGGAGATGGCAGGCCTCCATTCATCTCTTCTCCCCCCACTTCTTCTGTTCTACTAGCAGCAAACTCCCATTAAGTTTGAAAAAGAAAAATAGTATTTTTTTAAATTGCCTTGTACCAAACTATAGAATTAAGCTTTATATGAAAATAATAATTAAAACATCTAATGTGAAACAAAATATCTGTGAAGACATGAAGTCTGAAAGTTGTCGTGAATTTGCTAGACATAACATAGTGGAGAAAAGGAATAAATTTGCTTAAATTCTTATATCTGTTACAGGAAGATTACATCTTAATAATATGAGTTTTCTTTTTAATTGTCTGATGTTTGGTGTATAAATTGATGTTTGGCAACTAACAAATGTAACAATTATAATACCTCTCTTCATAGAAAAGTGGGTACAGCAAGCATGGTTTGAAGTATGCACAGCTATGATACATCATGATCTGACAATTCAATTGCTGTTTTAATAAGTGATTACTTAATTTCATACATGAAACTATTTTTAGATGAACTCCTTGTTGGTCTCGGGATTCTTCTTTTTACAATCTTTCTTTACTAAATGATAAGAAAGTGATAGGATAGTGTGGAAAACAACTTCGCAGTTTGGTGAAACTTCAAAACATTTCTTGTTCCACAAGATAAAGCCACAACTTTTTGAAGATGAGAGAGGATACGGGATTAGAGTGCTCCAGCACGGAACCCGGACTGCAAGAGAACCAGGCTATTGACTTGTGTCTTTTTAAGGGGCTTGGGTATTGGTGGCTGTTATAACCACTATACTATTCTCTTTCCTTCCTGTCTCTCTCTCATTTCAGTCAGAAATTCTGCTCTGGAGCAAAGTAACTTTTCTCTATGACAGTTCCATCTGAACTAGTACGCTTCTGTGAGAAGTTGCAATTTCAATATATTGCTATTTTTGGCAGAGTTGGCTAGTGTTACCCATAATTATATATATATAAAATCAAGTATCCAGTGCAGTAGGGTAATTGAGTAATCACATAGTTGTTAGCTAAGACTTCATTTTATTATATTTTGATGTATTACTTCTTAATAAATCAAAACTTACAACTGATGTATTGCTTAATAAAACTCAAACCTGAAATTCGACACGTTTATGGGAAACAGGCTATGGGTAATCCTCAAGCTAAAGCTACTTAAATGTGTGCTGTACTGGATCTACATTATTTTCCCACAGGAAGTTACTCCCCCCTGCCTGAGTTTTATTAGTGGTGAGTTAAAGAAGAAAAAATCTGTAACAAATGGAGCTAGCAACTCTGTGATGGCAGTGTAAGTTTTGTTCCTTTTCTGCTCACACTCTGTATACAGCGGTCCTTTAATGTTCAGTTCCAAAATTGGATAGTACATTTCCTGGGGGGATTTTTATACTCATTAATTATAATGTTGACCTTAGCAACTGAAGATGTCCAGTCGTTTGTTTATAGACAAACTTAGAAAGGTATTTCAATGCTTAACTGTGAAATTCTGTGCTAATCTTAACTGTGCTGAACTGTGAAATTCTCAGCTAGTGATATGTAAAACCCAAGAAAAATTGGTTAACATGGCACTAGGAAAAAGCTTTGATGGAATCAAAGGGAAGTGTTTTCACCTCATTTGGGTATGTAATTCTGTTGAAATGATGGTGGCAGAATCAAATCGTATCTTTTGTTCATTAATACTGTTATTTGTAATGAACTCTTTAATCCTGGAAAACAGATTTTTAAGTTATTTTTGACTAAGCACATACTGATTTTTCTCTACATGTTGTGCATATCCTAGTTCAGAGGATGCTCAGGCCAATACTGCAGGAGGCTTTTTGAAAAAAGACTTAATTTGCCTGCAGTTTTATGCCGAAAAGGAATGTAGTACACTCCATTTTTGTTTTAAAACTTCTCTTTGTCTTGAGCTTCCCTATATGCGGTGGTTTAGTGTTTGGTGTGGTTTTGGTAGCAGGGGATAGGCTGCTGGTGTGGTCCCTGTGAGAAGCTTCTTGAAAAGCTACCCCCAGCTCCAATTCAGCCCTGCCTCTGGCGCAGGCTGTGCCAATCAGGACCTCTGCGAATAAACCTATTTAAGGCAGGAAACCGGTTTTGCAACATCTTTTTGTTTCTGGAGTTCTCTTCTGTTTTGGTGGGGGTAGGACCAAAGGAGAGGCAACCATGTGGGAACCAACCATGCAGTCACCCAGGGTAGCGAGGAGGAAGTTGGGAAGACATGCCAGAGCAGCCATTTCTTTTTGACTATGGCAAGATGGCAGGTCGAGAGCCTGCAATCCTTGGAAATCACTGATGGAGAGAAAGTCGGTTTGAAGAGAGTCATGGAGAGGCCCACACTGCAGAGAGCCATGAAGAGGCCCAATGCTGGAGCAGGCAGATCCTGAAAAAGGAGGTCAATGTGAGGAAGCTTGGTGCTGGGGTGGTTTGGTACTGCAAGAACATTTGCCAGCAGAAGTCCTTCATGCTAGCTGGAGAAGTCAATGAATGACTCCTGTGGGAGGGATGCCATGTGGCCACAAGGCATGTGAGGAGTGTTTCACTTGATGAAGAGCGAGTGGTAGAAGCAACATGGAGCAAACTGGGACTGAGCGTGACCCCCTGCCTGCACTGATTCGGGGTGAGGAGGTAGCAAAACTGGGCTCAGGAAGAAGGGAGGGGTGGGTCAGAAGATGTATTTAAGATCTGGTTGTTTCTCTCTTGTCCTGCTCTGATTTCAGTTGGTGGTTTGATAGCAGATTTGTTGTTTAAATTACATTGATTTTGTTTCCCCAAGTCAAGTCTGTCTTTTGTCTATGACTATAACAGTGAGTGAGCTTTCTCTGCCCTTCGTCTTGACCCTCAAGTCATTTGTTGTACTTTCTCCTACTGGAAGGATAAAGTGTCTGCATGGTGCTTAGTCATCAGCTGGGTTTAAACCATAACACTACAAAATACCAGTCTTGTACAAACAAATTACGTAGCAAAATCCCTTACCAATATCATCTGCTTAAAGACATACTGCATGTTACTTTAGAAAGTACATGCAACTGGAGATGACATTTTGAAAGAAGGAGTTTTGCCTCTCATTGCACTTTTTTGTCAGCATTACCATCATTCCTGTGCAAGGACTGGACCTGCGTGAGAACTACACCCTTATATAAATTTTTTACTTCATCATCAAGAGGAATGGAGATCACTGTGAAAATAAGTGAATGCTTAAGTTGGACTTTAGTTTCAGCCATCATGGATCCTAAAAGTAATCCTCAGGGCTATGACCTTTGCCTAATAAATATATAGCTATACAGTTTGCTTAATCTTTTAAGTGCATTATAATAAATAGGACCATATACTGCAGTCACAAGCATAGTAAGCATCAACAGCAAAAATGCATTTCTCTCAACTTTCCCTAAATTACTATTCACTTCTTTGCCTCAGACCCAAAAAAATTCCACTCACCCATTTCCACTGATTCCGTCAAACAGAGTAACTGTCAACTGAGAGCCCTAGCTGTCAACTCTGCTAAAAGTTTTCTGGTGCCCCAGTTGCAATGGGTGATAGCTCTCCACAGGCTTCCAAGGGAAATGTGATCATTTCTTGCCCATCCTTGTGTTCTCAGCACCATCCAATTAACAGTGGACCCCGACCAGCAAGGATATCCAGCAGTGAATATTATTGCTAACCCAACTGAGCACCTGCTGGTAAGTTTTCCCTGTTTCCCTCTGCACTCTAAACACTCTCATTGTTTATTCATAGAGTCAAAGATTAAAGCCAGAAAGGACGACTGTGATCATCTAACCTCTAATCAGAAACTTTTCCAATTTTTCAACCTTCTCATTCACTTGCTGACATTAGATGTGGATGCAAAACGCTGTTTGCAGAGACCTATTTACTTTTCTACCATACTTCAATCTCCTGGGCTTGTTCAGGTAACCTGGTTTCTTGTTCAGCTGTGTCTGTAGCAGATTTTGCAGGACTGGACTCTGCTGTCCAGTCCAGTTTTGAGCTGTGTCTCAGAGCACTACCTCAGCTCTATCTCAGGGCTCTCAGTGTGACAACTCGGCTGTTTAAGAGACATAGAGATCCTGGTACAAAAACAGAAAACCATCCAGTTCCACTGATATTTGTGTAATTTGTTCAGGCTTATATCTGAACATTTACCAAAACTGTAACCTTGGGTTTTTCAGACAGCTTTTGTCCTCTCTCTCCTCCTTTCCTTTTTGACTGTATTTTTTTTCCAGTCGCTGTCAGTGTCAAAAGTGAAATGTGTTTTAGAGGAATCTGGGGTTTTCTAGTGG
>NW_010409820.1:18567-34736 GCF_000710305.1 Buceros rhinoceros silvestris
GGTTCAAAAGACGAAGCTTGCGGAGAAGACTGGTGAAGAACAATTACATGGGTTCAAATTATTTCTATAAACACAAGCATTCTGTAGAGCCCAAACTGGCATATCCTTGGACTTAGCTTGCCTGGGACTGGAACAATGTTCTTTTAACACACATCTGGTTCCTTGATGTGAAGTGGATTGTATCTGGATGATTCTGCAACTGGACAGAGCAGAAATGTGACCTTTGGCAGCCCTTTGTGTAGATGAACTACTATATTGTATACTTAATTCTAGTACGTCAAAACCTATCTTGAATAATTCTCTATATCAATATAGATAGATGTTGCTGGTCTGAGTATGGCACCTTAAATAAAAAAATACAGACTATCCTTCTCACCTGATTTTTAATTGTAGGTCAAGATAACTGAATGATAGAGAAATCTGAGCTGTTGATAACATACTATTATGTTTTATTGCCCGTGACAAGCTCAGACGAACACTGAGCTGAAACAAGTTCAGGACTCGCTCACGAAAATGGGTCTTTACAGACGACCCATGGAGATCCACAGTGGAAGAGATATCCACCCTGCAGCCCATGGAGGACCACATGCTAGAACAGATAGATGTGCCTTGAAGGAATCTGTAGGCTCCTGGCAGGAACTGCAGCCTGTGGAGAGGTGCACACACAGGAGCAGATTTTCTGGCAGGACCTGCAGCCTGAGGGAAACACATGCTGGAGCAGTCCTTTCCTGCTGGATTGTACCCACTGGAGAGGACCCACACTGGAGCAGTTCTTGAAGAACTGCAGCCTGTGGGAAGGATCCGCGTTGAAAAGTTCATGAAGGACTGTCTCCTGTGGGAGGGACCCCATACTGGAGCAGAGGAAGAGTGCAAGGAGGAAAGAGCAAGAGAGGCAAGTGTTATGAACTCACCACATCCACCATTCCCCATCCCCCCATTAGCAAAGTAGCGCTTGGTACCAAAGTGGCAAAGCTATCTTCTTTTACCAAAGCACAACAATAGTCTAGTTTCTCTTATCTCTTTGAGGTTACAGCTCCAGGTGGTATAGCTTGAGGGATGCAACTCTGACTCACACAGCAATGCCACGGAAGTCAGGCCTTAGTAAGCAACAGTGTCTGATAAACTCACAGCTCTCACTAATTCTCTGAATCTCATGGCTGAAGTTTGCCTAGTGATTAGCATATATAACCGGGAGTTAAGCGAGACTGGTTATTCTGTCTCTTTTCTCTGCTGTATGATAGAAAAAAATATTTCAGTAGGAATGTGAAACTTAGTTCGTTAATATTTGTAAAGCATCTGCTGATTTGTGGAATAAAGACATTCTGTCTATGAGTAATTCTTATCCTTGCCTCAGATTAAAAGTGCCTTATTCTTGTCTTTATAATAAAAAAGAACAGGAAACAAAATACTACAACAATAGTGAAAAATACCGTGGTTCTTGCCCAATGTTATATATGCAATTTGTATGTATGTACTAAAACAATGAGAAACCTTAAGAAGAGGAGGATGCTACTTTTCTTCCTCTCTTGATTTTTGAAATGTGTTTTAAAGCTGAAATATAAAGGGCTCCTTTTTAATATCCTACCATATCTTATCACAGAAATAAACACGGTAAGGCTAATGGAAACACATTAGAAATCTATGAGAGTATCAAATACAAGGCTTCCCTCTATCAATTACTCTCTTATAACATTCAAGCAGAATTTTAAGATATGTTTTTTCTTTTCCACTGTGTCCCAATGTATGGATATTTTACTTGGTGCCTCGACAGTTTCTCCAAGACTATGTATTATGCTTTCAAATATTGTTTAATATGAGGTCTGACCGGGAAGCAGGTAAACATTCTAATGACATCCTATTTTGATGCTAAGACATCTTTAAATCCTTTTTTAGACTCAAACATTTTTTTGCTTTTTATGAGCAGGTGCTTGAGGTGTAATCCAAAGTTGTTACCCGACTGTCACCTGAGAGTCAGAGCCTGAATTCATGTGAGTCTGGGTTGCTTCTTTCCTTTATCAAGTCCTGAAGAATGACCTCTGCAAAAATGTTTTTCCCCTGCCATCATTTATTCTAGTTACAATGCCATTTCTTTTCTCTCTACAGATCTCACCTTGCTTGCTATGTAGTGGATCTTTTCATCACCATCAGATGGATGCCAAACAAACTGAGAAAGATAGATGCTGTTTGATAGTATTTTCAGAATTAAGCAGATGAGTATCAAGTACCTTTGATTAGCCACAGAGGCAACTTACAAGTGGCAAGGGTGAAAATCAAGACATTTATTTCCTACCTCTTGTTGCTGTTTCCTGGAACAATGAATAGAAAAGGTAATGTATTATCACTTGAACTATTTTGTGAGTAAGATATATCAAAAAGCTTATCGTACTCATGGATAACCTGTGTGCAGTGTACTGTGGAGAACTCAAGAAGGAGAATGTAGGACCTTGGACAAATTAGGAGCTTCTTTTGTATAAGATGGAAATTCACATGCTTTATTTAATTTTTTCGTACTAAAATATGCAGGTACATGTCATCCGTTAGGCAAAATCCTCTGACTGCCAAGCAGCATCAGTATTTAATTTTAAACTATCATTATAACACTAATATAAAAGAAGCTTGTAAAAGCCAGTTTAAAGATGAGACTTCAGTAAATATACTGCCTTTTTGTGTGTACTCTTTTAGCCTGAGTTTCTTCTGGTGCATTTATATTCATATGTCTATCACATTGTAAATGAGTTTTCTTCTATAAATTGACCCTCACTGCTACTGTAAAATACAGCTTAAATGAAGTGTAGCTTTGAGACCGGGCGGATTATTAAAATATTGTAGTATATACATTGAATCATATGAAGAAGTTTCTTGTTGCTATTTCTAGACTAAATACTTCTTTTGAAAGATGACCTTTAATGAACAAACTTATGGGCCAAGTTTTCTCTGGATCTTATTTTTCACTGGCTTGCCTCTTTTAGTCATTTTTGCACATCTGCAAAATGTTTTTAAAATAACACCACTTAACCTAGTATCCTTTGACGCTAACTTCAGTCAAATACGAGTGTTTAAGGTGCAAAACTCAGGAAAACTGCGTTCGTTGTTTTATCTCTGAAATATAAACACGAGATGGTGACAGAAATTAGTATACTCAGGGTGTAACCAGCAAGCTCAATTCTTTGTGTGAAAAGATTAGTAAAGCAAAACAGGCTCCTTGTGTAACGGTAGAAGTTACACTAAGTGTCTATGAACTCAACAGAAATGCACATATATAGATAGCATTAGAGAATCTTCCAGAAATATCCATATGCCTGACTGTAGTTGGTCATAATGCCTTTATTAGAATTTTACCCTAGGTCTTGTTTTTTTTCCTACTGATCGTCACTCCAGTACAAAACCTGTAAATTAATTCTTTGATTGCACATTGATCTATACAAGTGAACAGCAAAACAGTGTCAGTTATTTCTGTCAATAAGAGAAAATTCTTAATTATATTTAAATGCATACATGCACATGCATACATACATTCTGGTTTTTTTACCCTACAAGTTTCAGTAAGCTACTCAGCTACTAAGTGTTGTATACATTGCTTGAGGTATTGTGACCAGATGGTTCACAGGGCTAGTAATGGATTATAGTGCTTTCTAGTTCCAGATTGCCAGTTCAAATCTGGGTCAGGTTGACACTGCCTGAAAATTATTGCTGTTTGGTGGCTTATGTGAAATGAGTTGAAGACCTCAATATAATTCCTAAAGGCTGGGTTAATATAACACAAATGTCACCAGATGATTGTTGGTTTCAGGGCTTGGGCTGAAGCGTGCAGAAGTCAGTGGAAAAACTTCCATTGACTTCAGCAGGTATCGAATTAGGTCTTCATTAGGGAGAATGAATCCTTTGAGCACTTGGAAGTGGTTATTTACAAGGGGGTAAAGGATGCCCATGAACTGCTCGTGGGAGATGTGTACCACTACCAGCCAGTATAAAGCAGAAGCAGATGCCTATCTGTCCGTGTAACTTCATGGGGTATGCAGAAAACAGGAAGGACCAATTCTTGACTAAAATGCACTGATCTTTCTGAATTTAGGTAAGAGTGGGCTTCTTATAGCAGAGAGTGAAAAGTCCTGCCAGAACTTTATCCGAAAGTTTACAATAGCATCCTCTCATTAGGCTCAGTGCTGGTCAACAGATCACATGAATGGCTCCGAAGTTTATCACCTACTCTCACTTAAGGGTATTTTGGTTTTGTTTGAACAGCAGACCTCCTTAGAACTCCACAGATGATGACCTGGCTTCAGTCTGGGGCACATTTTCTCACCATCCAGGCTCCATTAGCGCAGTAATGAATGAGAAGTGACTTGATCCTTGGGGATAAGTGCCATCATAGAGAAGAAATATTAGATATTAAAGACTCTTTAGTTTAACTGACTGGAAATTTAAACCAGACAAGTTTAAGTGGGAAATGAGGCACAGTATCATCACAGTAGTTGATTAACCAGTGGATCAAACCAGTAGGAGAAGTGGAAGAATTGCCATTTCTACCTTCAAATCACGTTCAGATACGTGTCTGAAAGGTATTCATTAATCAGATGTGCCACTGGACTGTGTCCAATAACATTGTTCGCATTGTGATAGTGATGTAGTATTGTCAATGGAGTTAAAGAAAAGAGAGAAAGCTGAGCCACAAGTCTAGTGAACTACATGTATTTATCCCTTTGTTCTGCTCTCTTCAGAGCTTGGTTTCTAGTCCTTATACAGTGGCACTCAAATAGAGCTGTATTTCTGTATCCCTTAAATTAAATTAATTTAAATTTCAAAACCAGCTCTTGGTTGTATACCTGAGAACTCAATGTCTAACTAATTTGATAACCTTCTATGATAAGGTCACTGTCCTAGTGGATGAAGGGAAGGTAGTGGATGTAGTTTTTCTGGATTTTAATCAGGCTTTTGATACTGTCCCTCACAGCATCCTTCTG
Organism: Buceros rhinoceros silvestris; assembly: GCF_000710305.1. Lineage (NCBI taxonomy): Eukaryota > Metazoa > Chordata > Aves > Bucerotiformes > Bucerotidae > Buceros > Buceros rhinoceros. Next base: position 23,529 of record NW_010409820.1, read on the forward strand.
GACAAGTTGTCCAACTGTGACATAAGCAAGTACATAGTTCACTGGTGAAGATCTGGCTGAAGAGCAGGGCTCAAAGGGTTGTAGTGAACAAAGCTACATCTGGCTGGTGACTTGTCACTGGCAGTGTTCATCAGGGCTCAATTCTATTCAATATTTTTATCGATGACCTCAGTGCAGGAGTTGAATGCACCGTTAGCAAGTTGATAATACCAAACTGGGAAATGCTGTTGACTCTCTTGAGGGACGAGAGGCTTTGTAGGGGGATCTAGATATATTGAAGCATTGGGCGGATCATCAATGGGATGAAATTTAACAAGAACAATGCCAGGTTCTGCATCTGAGACAGAGTAATGCTGGGCATAAGTATAAACTGGGAGAAGAGCGGCTGGAGAGCAGCCATGCAGAATGGGAACTGGGGATGCTGACTGACAGCTGGCTCAATAGGAGTCATCAGTGTGCCCTGGCAACCAAGAGGGCAAACCACATCCTGGGGTGTATCAAACACAGCATAAGTAGCCAGTCAAAAGAGGTGATTATCCTGTTGTATTCAGCACTGGTGCAGCCTCACCTTGAGTACTGTGAGCAATTTCGGCCCCCACAATTAAAGAAGGATGTTAAGGTCCCTGAATGTGTCCTGAGAAGGGGGCTGGAAGGCATGTTGTATGAGTGGCTATGCTCTTTTCCCATGTATACAGTGATAGGATGTCTGTGAAGGGTTCAAAGCTGCATGAGGGGAGGTTCAGACTTAATATTAGGAAGCATTTCTTTATGGAGAGGGTGGTCAAAAACTGGAACAGGCTTCTGAGGGTGGTGGTCGATGCCCCAAGCCTATCAGTAGTGTTTGGACCATGCCCTAAATAACATGCTTTACCTTCTGGGCAGCCTTGAAGTGGTCAGGCAGTTGGACTAGATGACTGTTGTATGTCCCTTCCAACTGGAACTCTCTTGTCCTATTCTAGTCAATAAAACTATTATTTGTTTTACAAAATCCTTTTTGTTTATTCTTTATAAAAACATTTATGGCTTTGTATTTAGTTGGATGTTGATGACTTGTGGATTTTACATTCATACCTACTCTAAACAAAGTTGGATTGAATTTTTATATTTTAGAATCCCTCATTACCTGTATAGCATTTAGCTTAGAGAAAAATAACTATCCTGAGCAGTTTTTGTTTATAAACAGTAATAATTGATTTTGTCATTGGGACGTGAACAGAGAGAGGAGAGAAGAGACACAAATATTTTCATAGTAGAAGCGGCAGCATGGGTGTTCAGTTTAGTCTAGAGATCAAGAGCAAGACAATCCACAAAGATAGTTCGTATGGAGGGTAAAACCCGAAGGGAATAAATTAATGAAAAATTATGATTTTTGTCTAGGCCTTTGCTCTCTTAAATAGGAAAGCAATAGTGTTTAAAACACAGAGGTTATTGTTATATCACTTCCCATGTGCATGAAGAGATAAAATCACAAACCAGAAAAGTCACATCTTCATTGGGATGCTGTTGAGCGGGTGAAGTGTTGTGAGAGGCAGTTCCAATTTCAACACCTAACATTTGGATGAAGGATGATGTTCCTATTACCAGAAGACATATCAAACATCAGGTCTGTGCTTGAGCTGTGATTTTTTTTAAACCTGTTTGTCTTTTTAATTTTATTTGTATTTATTTGGCAATGGCTTACTGCTGATTGTCTTTAATGACAAAACTGTAATGTCTTTTCTATTAAACTTCACTAGGTTTTAATGAAGACATAATTTAGATCACTGTAGCTGCCTTCTTTGCATGTTTATAAAAGAGCATTGACCATCAAAAAGTTTAGGATGGCTGAAACCTATGTAAAAGGAATCTGTAAGACATGTTTAGATTTTCACACGAGCTTAGGGAAGTCTGCTGTTCGGATTCCTAAAATGTTTCAGTGTCATGTATTTGACTTCAGATGTAAATGTATTATGGAGGATATATATATACACACATAATATTCAATGTGAAATGTCATTTTCTTTGGGAAGCAATTACCTCCTCGTGTAGCCATACAATTTAGAATAGATTTACATATGAAAATAATTTAAATGTGATATTGTTTCTGAAATCTCACAAAACCCTTCCCCCTTTGCATTGATTATATTTTCTGCACTATTTTCCCTCCCCTCTTCAACTGTCTCGCTGTCTTTTAAGATCATTTAATTGGCAGGTGTGATGGATGAGGACACAGAATCTGTATTGAACTATCACAAATCCTGGATGCTCCACTCAAAGATACACCTTTTTTCCATATGCCTGTCTCATTACTGTTTACCTGATCATTGGTTGCCAAAGATTTAATTGCTTAGTGAGAGACACTAAAATTCTTGGTGACTGCATGGATTTATACTCTGTGTTTCATACTATGCCTGAACCTGAAAAGGAGCAGGAGATGAGATTTCATTATGTCATCTTCTCGAAGGTGAACCAATGCACCATCCAGGAATGACTGTCAATACAAAGCTATGTAACAGATTATTTGGGGGTCAGAAAAATGCTATAGCTGGATGGTGAGGATAATGTTACACTGCATTGGAAGTTTTTACTTACATCATGAGAAGTACAGAATAGCTCAATAATTTACAGACATATATGGGGGGTTGTTAATTTTTTTATATTATTACTATTAACTGATGTTTATCTCTAATTATAGATCCACCTTACCTGGCTGTATGTCTTCGTTGCCTGCCTGTCTGTCCATTTATTTTTTTCTGTTTTTTTTTCATTGCGTTTTGCAGGATTTCTCTAAATATGGTATTATAGTTAGCCATATGCTAAATAAGCATATGCGTGGGTAATTTAAAACAGGAAACTCATGTGAATCAACCTATTTTGGCCATGTATTTTAGCTATGTTCATGTATATTCATGCAGGTAATTAAAGTCTGATTATATAAAAACTTCCATTATAGTCAAAGTGAAATCTCGTGCATGAAGTAAGCACAAGTAAAATAAGAAGATAATCTGAGACGGTAGCAGTATGATGCAGGATCAGTACTCTGGGTAATAATGAAGTGAGACCTTGCTGTCCTTTTCTATGTGGTAGCTATCTATCTTTATGCAAAGCGTGCACAGACAAGAAGAGCAGTTCAGAATTCTTATTTTATCTTTACGGAAGGAAAAATAGAAAGTTGGTATCTCATAGACATCTCCATGAAGACAGTACAACTTCTGCAAATACTGTTTTACCATCATTGCACTCTGCCTGGGCTTTCTGTTTCAGTTTTAGACACCATTCTATATTAGAAGTGAATTATATTTCAGGTATTTCATTAAGGATATACGTAACGATTTTGTGTGAAAAATTACCTGTACATGGGTGATAGCATTCCCTAACAATTCAGACACATTAAAATTTGATGTGGTCTAAATTCAGGTAAAGAAAAATTACTGGCAGGAAGTCTTACCTGGTAGATTAGTCCCTCATGTAATATAACCTCATCCTACAACAGCCGATTCACAGAAAAACAGAACCTTTCACTGAATGAAAAAAGATCCTTCTGGTTTTGGTTCCTGTTTAAGGAAGATAAGAATTAGAAGAGTCACTTGAAGAGTCAGAACAGAAATTTGTAAATGAACATGTCAGCTTAGCATTGCTACTACCTAAATGGCCATGAGAAATCTGCATGGTATACCTACACAAAAATTTGCATTGTAATGCAAACAAAAGGTAAACATTGGCTTTTTCTGCCAGTCCTGGAAGACGGTTGAAAGCCATCTAAGTGCAGTTAGCATGATGCTGAGTCCAGGTTATTCAGCCCTGACATTGACTGTATTCATGATGCTTCTGGTTGTTCGAATATGGGCGATGTCACATTCTGCCAAGCAGACATGTACTCCAGCAATCTCAAGTTCTACCTCTAGAAGATGAATTTTGACCACAGCCCCAGATTCATGTGCCTAATGGTTCACTGAAATCACCTAAGTTAGTTTTGAAGATGCAAGTTCCGTTTTTGATGGTGGAATAGTCTTCGGTAAACTGACAGTGTCTAAAACCTTAAACTGAATAAACCAGTATTTATTATGTGTGTTGATCAGAAATTTACTAATTCCTTCTAAAAATACAACATTCATTACTCTGAACTTTGTGAAACAAATATTCCATGGGCAGCTGGTGGTTTACACCCTCACAGAAATCAGGACTGATATGTAGGTTGAAGACAGGGCTAGCTTCTAGACATATCCTCCTGTATCTATTTTTATTGACATGTCAGTCATGTCAAGAGGCATAAACAGATATGCAGTGGCAGCCTGGTGATGACTATGAGAAAGGCTAGCAAAGTATCACGGGACTTTCTCTTTGAAAGCTCCTGTTTTTCAGAAGTCTTCTAGCATGTTGAAAGGATCAGAGATGGTGCTTAGATTATAGTTCTGTCATGACTTTTTAATAAGATACAATTATTATTTTCATTCATATTTACTTGTGCACTCCCTCCTCCTGATACCACATCAAACATATTTGCTGAATGACTCCTTATGACCCTTAGTCTAAATAAATCTTTCTTCTGCTCTTGTAAACAAGGAGGCTCTGAAGTGAGTGTGTATGAAATTAATTAGGCTGAGATATTTTACTGTTCACCTGTGCAAGTAACCTCTTATGAATATATACCTAGGACAAAACAGTTTAGGGCAGCTCAAGTAATGATCATTTGTGCTTGAATATTTGCCTGTATTGTTTGGTTAATTGAAAGACATAGTAGGATGCCTTGTTTTGCAGTGGAACCCTGGGTTTAGGCAAATGTTTTCTTCTCAGTACCTCATTTCCATCTCCATAAAACAAGGGTGGAAATATCAAACTGACTCACATAAGGTTGCACAAAGTTTCAAAGATGGTCTGGTTTTAGGACAACAAGCGAGAAAACCAGTGGTCTTGGAAATGCATGTAAAAGAGAGAGTGGTTATAGTTTCTGTATGAGAGGTCTGCACCACCTAACTTCAGCAACCTTATTTAGACACGCAAGTTAGGTGCTAGAGTCCCTAGATGCTCTATCTAGCCAATGGAGAAGAAAGGTGCCTCCAAAAGGCAGTTCAGAACAAAATATGAGTGAATTCCCATCAGGAGAAGTTGTTGATTATACATAAACACTATTAGAATAACCTCCTAAACTGTGGGCATTTTGAGTTACGTACCTCAGTCTGCTTCAAGTTCACATCTACCCGAGGGTTTTCCTACAACATGGCTACTACACTAGTCTTCCCTCTTCCACAAAGACTGCCTTATTTGTGGAAAAAAACAGGTACATGTTTATCTACAGAGTTTTCCCCAACCATTCGGAATGGTCACAAAATTTTCTGTTGCTTCAGTTGGTAACATGAAAAATATTTAAATTAACCCAAACAAGATAAATTTGAGAAAAACACAGGGAACCAAATAAAATGGTTTTAGCACAGAAGCATTTTGGGGCTCCCTGAGTTCTATTATGTATTTTCTAAAGTATAGTATGTAAATTTCTTGCATTCATTCAGTGCTTTCGGAAGACTCTTGGTGATATGTGAGGGATTTCTGTGCATAGCTCACTCCGTACTGAAGGAAGAATAGAGCCTTTAGTTCCCTCCTGTCTGTGTAAATCTTCAGATGTTCTGAGCTGCCTTTTGATACTCTTCAGAAGCGTAGCTAGAGTGTGGTTGAGAATTTAAGTGTCATAATCCCATGTTGCTCGTAATATTATAACTAATATTAAATGTCAAAAGATAACAAAAGAAAGGCTGTCTGCTGTCTTTTTTTTTCTTTTTTTCTCCCCCCTCCATTTCCAGCCGAAGAACTAGAGAGTTATTCAAGTTATTCAAAGCAGTGGCGTATTTCACAGGTTTTGGTAGAAATCTGACTGACATCAGTGCTTTTTTATTTTTTTAAAAGCAGTCAGACTTAGCTGATTTGTGTTTATTTTATACATATGTCTGGGCAACCAAAGGAAGTAAGTGCTAATCAATCTCATAACATGTGCCTTGACAGAAAATATTATAGCTCACAGAATCCAAAGCTACTGACCACCCACTGTGTTGTATTTATTATTGGGAAAACTCATAGCAAAGCTGCCACTCTCACCAAGTCTGTGCACAGAGACCCAGTAGTAGCCGTCACTCTTGGAGAAGTCAATTTGTATTTAAATTACAGAAAATACAAATAACAAATAAGTTTCTGGTCTGCCAAGTAATGACCTATTCAGGGCACTTTATAAACTGTTCTTATCCACACTGAGTTGGAGTGAAATTCTGTGATGTGACAAAACATTTATGAGCCATGTGAGGCTTTTATCACTTCTTTTAATGAACACAGTCTTATTGGCACTGGTAGTGGGTGAGAAGGTTGGGACAAGAGTTAAAGCTAGACAAAAGCGTATCAACAAGGTGGCTGAGCAATGATGGCTGGAGTTATGGCTAGGTTGAGCTTTGTGCTTTCAGAAGGCATTCAACCTCCTTCTGAATTAAAAATCTAGAAAAATGTAGCCAGAGGATAGACAAGGAGCTGGGTAAGAGACGAAGCTGGTGAAATAGAGATCAGACCTTATTTATGTTGTGTCTAGAACTGAGTTCTCAGTTCACTGTTTTCTTATTTTCTAGTCTATTTTGATATGTAATAAAACCCACGTCTTTTCAGAATGTTGCTGAAAGCATCCTGGCATGGCTTCCTGGTAGGTGGTTTTTCAGGGCTCTGCAAGCCTTCGGATACAAATGCAAAAGGCCAGTCAGGAGCTAGAATCTATAGTAGAACAAAGATTTCCTCTTCCACCAAAAAGCTTATGACCAGAAAACAATCTCAAGCTGGTCAAAAATATTTATGAATTCTGCTGGATTTGGCAAACTGTTTTGGAGAAACAAAACATTAAAGAAAAGGAAAGTTTCTCTTCAGAAAAATCTGCTTCACGTCAGTCTCTTCAAAAGAAAACATTTTAATATTGCAAAAAGACATATTTGAAAATTGTCCACAGAAACCACAGAAGCAGATTTTTAGAAAGGGTTTTGTAAAACGTCACACAAAACAAAATGTTTTGTCTCACCCACAGTGATTCTTTCCCCTTCCTCCCTCTGGTCTCTTGAGCAAATCGACAATGTGTATTTCAAACAGACACTTTTTTTTTTTTTACTTTCCAGTTTTGAGTAGCGTTAAATCAATTCAGATGTATGTATCTCTGGACTGAGATATCTCATGAAGACTTTTTGGTCTCAGTTTTTTGTAACAGCTTTCGTGTTTTAGTGCTGGTACTCTGACCCCTTGCAGCTTGCAGTAACAGGGTTAATTTTTTAGTTCAGGGCAACAGGGAGTTGTGTGACATGGCTCAAGCTGTAATCACACCTATGGATGAGGCTTCTAAGTCTGCAATATCACATCTGTCTAGGGCTGACTGGATGTAAGCTGCAAAAATCTAGAGCACAAATATACTTACTATTAAGACCCTAACTATATCTAGTCACCCCGAGCAGCTGCAGAGGTTCGTTTTGCCATTTCAGAGAAAGGCCTGCACTTGTCAACAATTTTTGTATGTGCTTTTAGGTTAATGAAGTGTAGCAAAGATTGTTGGATTTGTTCACTGAGCGTGTGGGGGTAGGGACCCTGGAAACAGGCTGGACTGGAAGTGACAGGGATGCTAGTGAAGTAAGTGTTCACGCTTGGGGCTGCTGTCAAGAACTGGTCAGAGCTACACAGGGACTGGAAGGGCAAAAATGGGATCAAACTAATAAATCAACAGAGAAACAATACAAATCACTCCAGAATCTGACAGCCTCGCCCACCTGAGCAAGAGGAACTTTTACATTCTGTTTCACTGTATCTCTTGATTATGTTAGGAGGGATTTGAAATTCTTGGTGACCTTACATGAGGTCTACTTTATAAGTTATTAGGCTAGCTGGCAAATCCTTGCAGGGAAACTGAGGCACAATAACTGCATCTTTGTGTCCTGCTAGTAGACATTATCCTGCAGGTAGCAAAATGTTGTACTTTTAAATGGTTGAGCTGGTGTAGATCATGGGTTGCTTTTTGCTAGAGGCTTCCAACAATGCAACAAATATATTTAACCCAATATGCACATGATATATCCACTTGGTAGGGACAAAACTGTCCGTTCATCTCTCTCTCAAACCAGTGTGATCTGAATATGATTGATGTTAAACACCTATCTTCCTTATGTATGTTTCAAAACATCACTATCTGTAGTGGTGGGACAGGACATAAAGCAGTTTACTGGGATGTAAGCCTGAATTTGTGAACTGTGTTACTGGGGTCTTTGTGCCGACATCATAAGGAACATGCGTGTTCCCTCACATCATCATCATCATCATGGCTTGGCTTCGCGAACGAAGATTGGGAAGGGTTTTTCCCACGCTCACTGCAAGCGATGAGTGCACCTTCGGGCCTGCGTGGTGGATTTTTTAGGTGAGGCACCAGTGTGTCCCTCACATCACATATACATGTAGAGACAGAGCTGAAGAACAAAGATGCAATGCTTTGTGTTAAATTTCCGTGTGTGATTAACATGCCAACCAATAAGAACACTATTAACTTTGAGTGCCTACAAGAAGGATAGGGATACTAAATTCTGTAGTTATATTACAGATGTCACTTGATCTATCTAGTTCAAATTCTCTGAAGACTCTTTCACGGCATTCAAAGGATCCAGCCTTTTCTGACTCCTTCCTCTGTTCATCCCACATCTCAGGGAGGTAATGGTTATAACGATCTCTGCTGCAATGTAAGGATGCTGAGAGAGCTTCCTGGCCTGGCAGTATTGCTGAGAGAAAGATCTGTTCTACCATGAATAGATTTCTGCATCTTAAAAGTCTTCTGATCTGGAGCTCGCTTAGGTGTCCTTGCACTGTGTTGACTATTGCTAGGCACAACCATGAAGTGGAAATCAAGGTTTATCACTCCTACCGCATTGCCTGCCAGGACTGAATTTGAGTGCCTGAAGGCATTTACCTCTTTCTCTATCCTTTCAGCTGTCAAGTTCCAGCTGTCCTGAGAGCTCTCAGGAAGGAAGGAATTACTTTAACACTTGCATAAAGGAATATTTGCTCATACATACCGTTTAATTTTGACTGTTGTTCAAGGGAATTGTCTCTGCCACCACTGGCTGTTTCTCTACCTCTTAAGCAGTGCATTTTGCTGCCCTGCCATCCTCTAGCAGCCAGTGTGATCATGCATGGCTTTCACATTCAGTACCACGACTACCAGTCAGATCATAACCTCACAACCCATATAAAATCTGTTATCAATTTTCTTTTGCTATGAAATAAAAATTATTAACAGACCTTAAGCTTCTGTTACACTAAATATTTAAAGTAATAAGTTTTTTTCTTTAAACAGTAGAAGCAAAGACATTACAGCAATTATTTTTGTTCTGCAATGTAAGTAGATTAGATTTATCACTGTTGGTTCAGGTCCCACAGTAAAGTAGGTTTATTTATTGTTATCTTGGGTTAACAAAGAGAAGGGGGTGTCCAAAATCCTTCCACATACATCTGTTAGATTTGAACACAGGAGATCTGATGCTTGGTTTTACTCGTTTGCCTGCTTCATTGCTTTCCGCCTGGAGAGTCAGAGTAGTGCTGATGGGAGAGTACAACCTCTCCTCACAGAGTGAATCATGTTGGGGAAGTACACAACTGAATGTGCAGCTGTGCCTTAACATAAAAATAAGTGTAGGTGTAGATGCTACAGAGGTATTTGCTGAAGCATTTTTTTGTGGAAATATGTAAATGTGCATGTCCTGTTCTTCATAAAAATTATCAAATGTGTTAGGCTCTTCAACAGTTTAATCGAAACATTTTTTTCCTATTTTTAGGATGATGAGTTGGTCTTGGGTGTCTGCTGCTATGAGAAAAGGAGAGGTAGGGGGATGGGACTGACCTGGGATGCTGGGGGAAGACACTGCAGAGTGTCTGTGCTGCCAACAAAAAGTTCAGGGTAATAATTGTTGTAGATTCTGTTCCTTCTCCTCCTCCTTGTAGCAATAGCTTGTATACTTCTCGGTGTACTCCTCACTATACTTCTCAGCTCCGTCCTCAGGAACATTAGTGCAATCTGTATTGCTGCCCAGGGATCCGGCTCAGGTGGCAGAGGGAGAAGTTGCTCTGGGCTGCTCTGCTGCCCCAGCAACTCCCTATGCCTCAAGCTGCTAAATGGTGAATTATTCAGCTAGCCTCAGGGACATCTGATGGGTGCTTGTGGGTTCAGAAAAGCTGGAGAGATGGCAGCTGGGAGCAGTCAGACATGCTTTTTCTACATCTATGCTACTGTATGCTCTCCTGTTGGGGATCCCACAAAACAATGCAGGTCTCAGAGAGACATGTATGTATCCTGAAGGAGCTCAATGGTTGAACTAAACCTGGATGTCCGCATTTCAGTTTGTTAAACACTTTTTTTTGCAAAGGAAACAAAGTTCTCTCTGGAAGCCAGACCAAAGCCTGTTTGAGTAGAGTATTTATATTTAATTAGTTAGCCTTAGCAGTCTCATAGGATGTATTTTTAATTTCCTGCCCAAAATGTCTGTGTGATGTTGTGGCATGCTTTTAAGCAGCAGATATTTTCATAGAAGATGCATTGGTGCTTCTACAATGAGCGTATATCCGATTTAAGACCTCCCCTGCTGCCCCATTCCTCATAGGAAATACTGTCTCTTGCTTCTCTAGGGTTGGTGGATTCATTAAAAATCCTGACAAGTTCTACATAATGATTTTGTAAAAATGACTCCTGCTTTTCATAACTTTTTCGTATGTCAAGTTAATTCTTGCCTTATGACAGGTCAGTTCTTTCACAACAGAGTTCTCCGTCACTGACTTGACATCCAAGTATCGACAGTCTGCTATTTAAAAGCAAACAGTGTCTAAGACATCATACATAATTATTTTCAAAGTCATACAGTCATTCTTCTGCAACCAAGAGATCCCACAAATTTTTCCTATTTAGGCACAAGAAATAATGATCAGGACAAAATTTCTGGGATTTTGTATAATAATGTTGTGTTCTTAATATTTTTTTGACTGGAGAAAACCCCCACATCTCTAGTTATCAGGTCAATCCACTCTCAACTATGAACCATAATTAATGGATCATTGGGAACATAATGTTATGGTGAAGTATTGAAAACTATTGTATATGATCTGCTGGCTGTATTTAACGCTACAGCTGATTTTTTACATTAGAAAGAAAAACTTAGCATTTTACAATATATTCTATGGACAACGATTTAT
>NW_010409820.1:34838-86113 GCF_000710305.1 Buceros rhinoceros silvestris
CGACGCACTTTAATCTTAAGTGCAGCAAGAACTTTACAAAACAGCCAGGGTCCACCAAAAATGTACTGGGTTAGTTTACATGGAGACACTGAGGCACACTCAAGTTGAAACATGAATATGAAAGAGAGTCTTTGCTGGAGCTCATAACAAAGTCCCAGACTCCTCATTCTCCATACACAACATAAAGTATTGGACTACAATCAGGTTTACTGCCTTAGTATGCGTTCCACATCCTCAGGATGGCATGACATCCCTGATGCGAGAGCGTAAATCTTCCAAGCAAATATTTATGTAAGCAACATTAGCAATTTAACTGTGACACTGAGAGGAATAGTAGTTTGGGCTTCTATTTCCTTAGAAAAAGACCAAGGACCGAACTCTTACCGGATTAAATAAAAACTCACTTTCTTCTTTGGATTTATGCTGTTGTCTGGGAAGTATTCATAGAGGGATTTGGCCTGTTTTCTGAATCATGAACTTCTTTGAGGTATACACATTGCTCTTATCCCACACTCCTTTCAGCTAAGCGGAGACTTGATTTCCATGATGTCTTTCATCTTCCTGAACAAATAGCAGTCTCTTCAGTTGTCCTCTGTAGTTTTCCCACCTGATTTCTTTCTGTCTCAAGTGGCTGAGAAAACTAGATACACCATTTCTGATCCAGCAAGGCTCTCGTTTATACTGTGTTCACCCACTTGCCTTGGTTGTTTTGTAAACAAAAACTTGCTCTGGCCTCTCTTCATTCCTTGCTGTCTCTATTAAAGACTTTACTTTTTCTTTCATGTAAATAACATGCTTGTTATCCTTCACAAGACAGTATTGTCTCTTAACCTGAAAGAGCTCATATGCTCCATATTGGTTGTAATTGTAGAGTTTCTGCAATACCTGGAGACATCTTCTTTGCGAACTTTGTAGCTGGCACGTTCCTTTGCTGTGCTGCTCTTTAAGTTCCCACTGTCTGCTGGGACTCTCAGAGGCTGTCACCCCATTTTCACAGCGGCTTTGCAGCAAGAATTCCCATTTATTCTGCTGGGAGATTGGAGTCCTTACCTCAACAGAGACTACAGCCCCAAATTCCACAGGCCAGTGAGAAAAGTGATCTGATGTATGTCTATGCCAGACAAGTACCACACTTAAAGATGCAAATAATGAAATGTGATGTCCAAGTGCCTAAGGGCTTTCAGATATGGATGTTTGCTAGAGATTGGCCAGTCTAGGCTGCAGACTTGCTGTCAGCAATGTCTCATTCTTTGTGTACTCTGTTCTCTGCACTGAAGCTGAATGCACTTGAAGGGTCGGAGTTGGTGTCTGTGGCATTATCGCTCTTGCCCTGGGGAAACTGAGACTCTCCATTAGTTTAGCTTCTTTCATCTAAGCCTAACCTCCAAAATCCCAAATGAAGTGTACCAGAAAACTAACAGGGTTTTTGCTCCACTTGTGATACTGACTCTGCCTTGTGGATGCTGGCCTCCTCCATCCTCTGCACAGCAGAAAGTAAGCTCCCCAGGGGAGACTATCCAGGTATCCACAAGAGTGGCAAGAGGAAAGGAAAAGTGTCCTAATACCATCTGGTTCTTTGACAGCACCAAAACCCCCATCAAATAATAGGTTGGGTATGAAAGACTCCAAAGCTTGTCAAGATGTTATCTTTAGATGAAATACAATAGTCCCTTGATTTCTGCTTAAAGATCTTATCATAAACAAAATTATTATGAATTCTGATTTCTCTGTTAGATTCTTGGGATTGTTAATAGAATAAAATTTAAACATAGTATAGCTTCTTTCACCTTTTAGGGGTCCCAAAATCTCTACAAACAACATGCAGGAATTGCTTTGAAGAGTTGCAGTCATCTCTACACTGATTTAGCATTGCTACATAAATTTTTAGAAGGAACATTATGAGAAATGTTATTTGCAGTAGAACTGCAAGGGGGGCTTTGGTCTGCAGGATGTAAATTTCTGGTTGGTGTCTGACGAGGATAGCTGAACTGTCTCCTACGGCAGCACTGTGGGGTTGTCAGTGTTTCTGTTCTCATTGTGTCTTGTCCAGCAGCAATATCCTCCAGCATCACACTGCAATGTCTGCTGAGGTCTGACTCAGAAAGGAGAATGTCACTTACTGAGTCACCAGTGTTCTCCATCATCTCGGGTTTTGCTGGAAATTTTTAATGCATGCAGAGAGACCAGAGTCAATCCCAGTTGCTCTGTGAGTGACCCTAATGCAAGATTTACTAGGCAGAAACAGGACTGGACCACGTCTGCAAGACTCCCCTCTCAGAGCAGACCTCTGTAGCCTGAGCCAGTCTTGTCTCAGCCTCAAGCTACCTTTTCTCTTAAGGATCTGTTTTGTCTGAGCTGAGCTACTCTCTTTAATATAGGCAGTGTGGAACATGTCACTGCTCAGAAACTCGCTGAAGGCTGTGATCTACTGTCATTATTACATTTCAGTGCCTCATCAGCTCCTGATGTGCTGGTGGATAATTAGCAATGTTTTTTGAATACATTTATCACTCCTGGGTGTCATGCAAGTGTTGTGTGGACTGCAGCTGGTTTGCAAACCAGGTCTGAGACTTCTTAAGCAGAGATGACTGCAAAGCAGGATTTAATCTTAGCCACAGGCTGCAACCGTGACTGTTAGGTTAGATATCAAAACGGCCAGTGCTTTTGAGATCAAAGCTGTGGCCAAATGACAAGTCAGGGAATGTGTGCACTGGAGAATCCTAGGGAACTTAGGGACTCACATACACTAGCTGCCTAAAATGAAGGTCACTATTGATAATGTAAATTCACTTCTATTACAGCTTTGCACAGGAAGTGCTAATTTTAAAAATACTGAATTCTAGTCATTTGGCCTAAAATCTCTCTTACTGTCAATGAATGCTAGATTCGGGGGATAATTATACTAATTTATTTCCAATAAATTTCAAATTAAAATGGTATACTGTGGAGAGACCTGATTGAAAATCTTGCTGTTCTGTTCCTCATTCAAAATCTTGTTTGCAATTTGTCAAGCTGTCAGATACTCAGGAAATGTGTTTATTTATTTATTTCTACTGAAGTGGGGACAAAAAGCAAAGCTATTTCTGTAACCATGTGGGAAAGCCTCTGGTAATCCTTTTTGGGCAGGTGAGATTTCAGAATACAGAGATCACAGTTCACCATGAGATAACTCTTATATTTTGCTTTAGTATGTTGCTTTCTAGTGATATTAGCGTTAATCACAAGGTATTTAGTAGGTGTAAGACATAAAAAACCAAATCAGATGCCTGAAATCAGATGTACGGTGTGACCTTTAAATCCTTTCTCCCCTCCTCCCCTCCCCAGAGCTGTGAACATGGATATTACTTTGCCTTCATCTTCTCGGGGCTCTCAGCTCTGGCTGACATGGAGCAGAGACACCACTAGAGCAGCAGAGTAAGGTGCTATGCTCTACTCCTTGTCTATAACCTCTTGGCCTCAACATCTATTCAGAAAGTTAGAAACTGAGGTTCACTTTTTTTATCCAAGAAAGAACTTCAGCTTCCTGGCTGATTTTCCTCTGGGAAGAAAGCATTCTCCTGGCTAATCAGGGCTGCAGGGAAGGTAAGACTGTAAGTGTGAGCACGACTTTCTCACCTCATGGGCAAGAAACATGCTCAGCAGACATAAGGGGTCATGCTGCATTTCATTGCCTGTTTGTATGTAACTTCTAATGTGTTTCTTTCATGCATGGGAGTGTTCCCTCCTTCCCACTAGTGAGTTAATCACAGAAGTACTGTTTTTCTCTCCCCCATTCCCTTTCTTGCTACTGAATTGTTTTTTCTCCTTTTTTTCCCCTTCTCATGCTATATCTTTGCACCTTGCTGAGGTATCACTTCATAGAAAGCTTTTGTATAACAGTCTTGAGTAAAATTTAAACTACAAATTTTCAAAAGCACAAAAAGCAGAGGGATACTTCAGGCCATGGTCAGATAAACACTGCCCATGCTGGCTTAAATGTTATTGCCCTGTGTTATCTGCTGCTGCCCCTAAAAGTCAGAAAAGAGAGGGTGGTTCCCAGTGGTTCCCAGTTCCCAAGGAGCCAGCAGGGTTAACACAGACCAGCGATGCAAATTGTTCAAGCACATAGGAGCTTCCTATGGTCAGGACTGCCTTCTAGAGCAGAGAACCTGTATGAAGTTACGGAAAGGACTGTAAGTTAATATAAGATGCTTCTGTTTTGGAAATGAGATGAAAACATGTAAATAAACAAACATACAAATGAAAAGAAGGGACAGAGAAGATGAATTCTGACAAACTGCAGAATTCTTTTTCACTGTCCTGATGACACTAATGAGCAAATGCTGATAGCAGTTGCAACGATTTTAAATTTCTGTGGCCAAACAGTATCTAATATTGAAGTAGAGGGCTGTGTAAGCTTGTTTAGTCTTAGTGCCAGAAATCGTCTTTTTCCTACCGCATACCGACAGAAAAGGAGCTATAGAGATATTCCCTGGTAAACTCACCCCTCTGAAGGCAAGATATCCTTCTGAATTGTAGAATGAGCTCCTTAAAATAAATGGGCCATTAGTGATTGAATTCAATCATCCAGACGATAGCTGTAGCTGTCGTCAGGGCCAAGTGCAGAATGACAGATTTTACCCCACGTCGTGGGCAGTCATCAAGCGCTCTCCAGAGACAGAATAAAAAGAAGAAGGTACTTGTTGGGTCAGTCTGAGAGATGGCTGTGTCATGCCTAGATACGTGCTAGACAGCTTTGATGCTAACAGGTGCGGTGCTGCAGCAAGCGTGCTGGCTTTCCTGCACACCACAGCAGCCTTGTGGGACCTGCATACAAATGGGCAGTGGGAAGGAAAGGAACAAGCGCTCTCCTGTATTACTGCATTTTTGCTGTTATCTCAGCCCTCTAGGAGTCAGTCTCCTCTGTGACCACTGCTAGTGCTGGGGTCACGATGACCTGAGCTCTTCGTTCATGTCCTTGGTGCTTGGTCAGTGTGTGCCTACAGCATTGCCTACAGCAGACCCACCTGTCTGCCCCTGTGAACTCTCTAGGAAAGCTGCCTTCTTATTTCTGTTATTTCTATTATTTTGTTTGTCTGCACAGTATTGATTCACTGACACAGGTGAAAAAAGAACCAACCCCCACCTTTTCATAGTAGGTTTGTTTTTTTATTAAGACAGACCACCTCACTCAGCTCACTTAGCCAGTACAGGTAGGCAGGACTGGAAGGACAGGAGGTACTGAGGGAGCAGCAGCAGTCAGGATGACCCGTGGGGAAACAAAGCAGCTCCAAGCAGTGCCCCCCTACCTCCAGGTTATTTTATCAGCACCAAATCAGCAGCAGACAGGTTATTTCATTTACCTGGAGGCATGGATTGATGTGTCTTGGGGGATGTGCCACAGGAGGGGAGAATTTTGAGATTACTTACCTCTGTTTCTGTGATAACATTCTGTGGAATCAGAGTGGTGTCTGATTAAAAATCATGATAATCTGAGAGATCTGCTGGATGTGCAATAATTCACCTGGTTATCTGTGTCTGAAGAGGGGCATCTAACTTTACAAGGAGAGCATCAAATTCCAAACTACCAGGAACCAGACTCACCTGCTACCTGCATAGCAGGAACACCGTCAGACACTTGTTCTGCCTAAAGGGTAAACACAAGCCTCTCATCTCTTAAAGGTGCGAATCTTAAAAGCCGCAACTTAGTGGAGGAGGTGCTGGGAAACCAACATGTAACTAGTGCTGGCAGCATCCTAAATTTATGATTTATAGCTCTTATGCTAACATTGACATTGGTGGACTATAAACATATTCACAGCCTACCTTATCATGTTGGCAACTTTCTCATATTATCTGTTTTCTTCAGTTTCAAAACACAGGCCAGCTGGCCTTCCTAGTCCACTCCCATGTCTTTTCTAATTTCTAACAAAAATGGTTCAATTAATTTAAAAAGTACTATTCAATGTAAAACATACTATTTCATCTCTATTGCTTGACAGTGTCCATTTAGATAGCCATAGGCCTTTGAGTCCAACAGAATTGCATAGGAAGCTTATGTAGGAAAAAGAATGAGCTGAGAGTAAAAAGCTATCATTTCACACAAAACCCTTCAAGTTTTCTTTTCAGACAACAAATTGCCTTTTGCGACCAATAACTGTTCCATAGCTCTGCATTGTCCTCCACAGGCATGATTATAGCATAACATGATGCAATAAAGTCCAGCTTGGGCTTTCCGGTCTTTGATTAGAATGATTTGAAGGGTTAAGCTGGATCAATCGAGTCAGTTTGGATTAGGATGTAATAGTGAGTGTCAAAATTTGCCAGACTCAAGCAGAATAGGAAAGGATCAGGTGCCAACCTCGAAGGTTAGTGAAAGAGCTAGCCTATAGAAGATGGGGATTTTGAGGTAAGAGAGAACGTCATTGATAAGGTTTAGGAAAAGACAAACAGCAGGAAGGTAGGCAGCACGTGAACTGGGATCTTGGCACAAAAATGACAATAAGCATTTTTCCCAAGCTGTTCTGTAGATGCTGAGTATATTACCAGTGAAATCGTTTGCACCTCAGTCTGAATCCTTTTCTTGGTGCAGAGGGACTGCCTTCAGGTTACGTTCATCTAAGAAGACAGAAACATTAGATAGTGCCAAAACATGAACTGAATTTTGATAAGCGCTTGCTTTTAAAAGGTTGTGCAGAATTTGATTGCAATCAGCAGCTCAGGGTATGCTAGTCATTTTCAGACAGCTTCCAGAGG
The DNA here is from genome assembly GCF_000710305.1 of Buceros rhinoceros silvestris. Lineage (NCBI taxonomy): Eukaryota > Metazoa > Chordata > Aves > Bucerotiformes > Bucerotidae > Buceros > Buceros rhinoceros. The sequence goes on from NW_010409820.1 coordinate 41,574, forward strand.
CTTTACTATTTGGCTATAGTCACGTGCAGTCAGAATTCTGGTAAGTAATTTAGGTGTTCATGCACAACATTTCAGACCCTTATTTCAGTCCATCTCCTTGATTAAAGCCTATATATTTCGCTATTCATTATCTCAGTTCTATAGTAATAGCAAAGCTTTGCCTTTTGGCCTATTTCCCTGGTTATCACGTGGCTTTTCTGATAGAAAATACGTGCAACACTTTGTAAATTCTGTATTGAAATATTAACTTATGTTTCATTTTTATCTCGTTGAATCAGAATCTGCCATATATGCACATTTCTTTTAACGATAAAGATATTATTCTACGTGGCAGTGTTGAGACCTTACTTACTAAAGATTCTGATCCCTTAAATTTCTGCCAGAACAAAACCCCACCTTAATTTGCCATTGTATCTAAGTGTTTGAAAACTAGATCAGAGTTTGGGTGCTTGCCTTTGATAAGAAAATAGGTAGGTGATTACTGTAATTAAACAAAAGGCAAATGCCTTCAAAGAGTTGGGAATTTTGTTATCTTACTTTACAAAATGGTAAAAGAAATCAAGCAGCCTGATGGGGTCACAGCCAAATGGTTATCGTACTATAACCACATGGATCAAACTGTTTGCCTAATTACTTTATATTTAAACATAAAAACAGAGAATAAAAATTTTCCAATTTAGAAGAAACTGTAATATATTAAATGTCTCAGAATAGTCTTTATTTATCCTTTTCAATTTAGTGTGTGCTTCACGATATATTTTAAAATTTGGCTGTGGACATGTATATTTTCATAGCTGCAGCTATGCTGCCTTGAATAAGTTCTTGCCCTTTAGTTTATTCTCAAGTACTTTTCACCACCACTCTTTTGGAGAGGGCAACTTCAAATATGCTAGTACAGCTGCTTGTGAAATTCTACTCCTTTCAGTCAAGATAATCTCACTTAAGAAAGACCTAATATTTAAACTGAGGCAAGTCTAATGAATTAGATTAGCTTGAAGGGGAGAGGCAAGGCAATTGTATTGCTAATATTCCTCTGTTTGTGTCTTGCCAAAAATTTCTGAATCCCTCAACCAGACCTGACAGAAAGCCTGAAGAGTCAAGCTTTGTGAAATTTTGTGGCTAAATATTAAATACTTCATATTACTCCTTTTTTCTCTGCTGATTTGCAAGAAAAAGAGAAGTTTAAGACTATGTTTAAGTGAAATGGGAATGTCCTGGTTTGAGTTAGAACAGAACTAATTCTGTGCAGTGATTTTACTGTTCAGCTCAGTCTCTGCTCAGTGACTGCACTGGCTGAAGTTAACGGCACATCGTTGCAGACAGGGTCTGCTTCTAGCAGTGACAGTGCTCGATGTTGACAGTTACTGCCAGGGGCTGGGGTGCAGAAAGGCTCTTGCTTCTACTTGCTGCTGTGCAGACCAAGGTCACTGCTAAATCCTGTGTGCCACAGTGGGGGTGCAGTAAGTGAGAGGCCGCACCTGCGGGGAGGAGCGGACAGGACAGGTGACCCTACACTGACCAACAAGGTGTTTGATCCCATAGACATATGGGATACCATATATTTGATATAAAGCTGAGGGGCTCACTCTCTCTTGCTCTCTTCCTCAAGTCCAAAGAGAACTCTGTCCGTTCTACCTTCAATCCTAATCCGTGCATTCCTGAATCCAGTTCCAGAGTCCAGCTCCTGCATCCAGTTCCCATCTGCTGCTGAGTCCAGTCTGGACCTTCCTCAGTGTCTGCCCCACAGCATCAGTGGTGACGGTGATGTGTTTGCCATCGGGGGGGATGGGTTCAGTATTGATATTGCGTATATTTATAATTTTTTTTTTGTTATTATTATATTCTCATTAAAGTTCACTTTTCTTTTCCAATCCGTAAGTCTCTCTCCCTTACTCCTTTTCTCTTTACCCTCTTTGGGAAAGGTGGGGAGGGGGTGTGAGTAGTAGAGAGCGTCTGTCATTCATCTAATGGCCAGCCCAGCCCTAATCCTTTACAGGAAGAATCTTTTAGGAGCCCTTTCTCACACTTAAGAGGTGGGGAAAGAAAAGGTGGTGAAAAAGCTAATGGGACAACAGCAAATGGAAAAGGCTCATCATAGACTTGGTTCAGTGAAGTTACTCTCTGGTGTCAACAGTGAGCCAGAGGCAGCAGTAACAGGTATAAGAACAAAGTTATCTCAGGAGCCTCAGAATGTGAGTAATAGGAGCAAGAGAAAGGGAATTATCACCCATTCTTGTAAAAGACTGTAGATTTTCTTCTCAGCAAAAAAAAAAAAGGAAAAGTAAATAGAAGGAAAATTAGAATCAATATGAATTCTTGAAGAAAGAGGTGTATCCAGGAAGTTAACAATGTTCGGTATCTGATATTGTATGCTTGAACTTTACAAAGAGGCTGTAGAGGCCTGCCTATGGGACCTCAGTGCTGCACAAGGCCCTGGGGTTCTTTCCAGCAATAATATGTTCTGAGTTCTTCCATTTTTCAGACAATAAGTGTAGAGGGCAAAAAGGCAGCAAGCAGCTGTTGTAGCATAGCAGATGATATTTATATTTTTTTGATTCTGAATGGTAATGGCAAAGGGCTAAATCCTGACCTTTTTACACCAGTGTCTAGATCCCACCAGAGTCATCTCAGCACTATGAATAAAACTTAATTCTCTTCTTCCAATTTAGCAAATTTTTTTCGAGATGTTGGCAAAACAAAGTAGAGGTCAGCAGGGTTTAGGAAAGGAAGGGAGAAGGAGGCTGAAAAACCACAGGGCAGGGATTGGCTGAGATTCAGAGGGGAAGCTAAGAATGAAGAATTGAAGTCTAGGGTGTTTATCCTCCCTTATTCCCTCCTTGATAAAAACACATATTCAAGATTCACAGATCTGCACCATACCCTTCACTGCATCTGTCTATAGCCACGCTTAAATCTGTCTCCTGCAAAACACTCCATGTACCTGCTTCCATTCTCACTGTCCAGCTGTCCCCAGCACTTACCTAAGTTTGAATAATTACAGATGTGGGTTCACTCATGCTGTAAAATGTGAAAAGGATGGTCTGCACCTGATAAATCTGATTGAACGGTTGCTACTCCTGCAGAATTTCCTTGAAGGACAGTGAATGTGATTTCCCACACTCCACCTGTAAGGGCATCAGCAAGTCTGAGGAAGAGTTTGAGATTGGTCATTCAAGAGACTTATAATGAAGGCAAAGTAGAGCTTGCTAAAGTAAATAGGGTATGGGATCACAAAGGTAAAAAAAGAAGTAGGTAGGTTTTATGAATTGCAAGATTGGCTGGTAATGGAAATGGCTTGTGCTCCACGGGAGGATTTGAGGCATTTGTCGATTCACTTTTTACATCTTAATATCATAGAAGTGTTCTTATTTGAGGTAGAAAATGTCTCAGAATAAATAAAAATGTGACATAATGGAGAACTTTCAACCTAAAACTTCCCAAGCAAGAAAAATTAAGATGGAGAATTTTTAATGGACTTGCAGGAAAAAAACTAAGGCAAGTCTGTGGTCATAAGGTCAATTTTTCAAATTTGGGATTGCTGATTAAAAAACCTTCAAAAGTAACTAATAGGTGGTGTTGGATGCCTTGTTTATTGAGAAGAACCCTAGAAGACCCAGCATTAGTCCTTAGAGAATAAGTGAAGGAAATTACTCCGTTTCCTGCAATGCTCATGTTGTCCCTGTTCTGAGCTAATATTCTTTCTTTTCTGAAAAGGATTTACTTAAAGATGCCGTCTCCAGTTGATTATTTGGATCCAATTCACTTTTCTTAGATATGACAGCTGACTTTGGGACACAGTTTACTTTGAGCCATTGAATTAATTACAATCTGAAACTCGATCAGGCCATAACTGAGGATGGGTAACTATGTACACCTGCCTAATTTCTTATCTTTTCCCCCTAACCAACACTCCTCACAATTCCCAACAAAAACCAGCAAACATTTCATTAATGGGCTTTACTTCACCTTGATATTACCAGGCTGCTATTTGGTTGGGCTTACATCTGTCTTGCCCTGTTTTGCCTATATCCTTGACTTTGATTTCAGCCATTTTCAATAAAGTATGGATTGAAACATCTTAACAACTTAATGTTTTTCTTGTGCTTCTCAGTCAAGAATGTAGATTCATTTCTTAGATTAAAATGAAGACTGTTCACTCACATCGCAGGGGAGAAATAGTGGGACAGTCCACATGGGTGCCTGGAAATCTGAGAGTTTAGCATGAGAAGAGACAGGCAGCTGGACCATTATTTTCAGCTTCCAGGAGAGCAATACAGACAAAAGATCCACATCTTTAAGTATGTGTTTATGTTCCCAGCCAGAAGCAGTACCTTGGAAACTGGAAACTTAGTACTTAGTACTCTGAAAACTTAGAGCAGTCAAGGACTAGGACCAACAATAACCTCGGTTCTATTTGAATGGAGGAAACCTAGCACGAACAAAAATGGGCAAAGCACAAGAAATCCAGTGTTCTGTGACAGGTCACTTCACTGATTAATTATAACACATTTTAGGTTAGTTCTTTGCAATTATAGTATCATTAGTTGTGACTCTAATTTTGATGCTGCTGCATTAAGTGTTTTATATAATGTTACGTTATAATGTGATTGCAATATGCATGTGGTTTATAAAGAATTACACATTCATCATCTCACACATGTGAGGGGTCAGATGGGCGGCATGGCCCAGGTGCTGAACGAGCCCAGGATTCACAGCCAGGGTGGGAGCTGTCAAGTCTGGCAGTAAGGAAAGACCAAAAGGAGGGTGAAACCTGGGCTTCCTGGTGGAGGCAATTATGGTAGTACGAGAACCATAAGAACTATCAAGAAGGGGAAATCTATTCGCAAACAGTTGCAGCAGACCACGCCACCGCAGGGCTCTACGGGTGAAATTGTAGCTCTTTTGTAATCAGCATGAAATTTGCCCTTTAATTCAACATAGCAGAAGCGTCCTCTGTTCTTTTCAATACTAATTTTGTCTGCTAAAGAGAAAAAGCACTGTTAGGTTTGGCTAAGTTTTGTATTTTTACTTTTCAAATCTTCAGTAAATTATAAAAACAAGCAACAAAAATTTTAGTTGAAAGCCCACGAGGTTGCTGAATGACTGGCTAAGCACTGAAAAACAAAGGACTGAGTAGACAATGTAATATATCCTTACACTTTGCCTGTCATAAACAAATGCATTACTTCTATCAAGTGCAAACCATTAATTCTCCATTGCAGAACAACTACTCTGTCTCATGAATGTAGGCTTTTAATATACAGTTTTCTTCTTGCCATCTGATATTTTTAAGTGACAGCATTGATAAGGGAGCCTCCATTAATAAGCTTTGTTTAACTAATTTTATTCTTCCAGAATTATTTTGAGTTTGCTATTAACGGGAAGACCTTGATAACTGAATGGATCAGGTCCTTGGCAAGAATAGGTAGAAACCAGATGTTTCAGCTGAGAACCATTTGTTGTCAGTTACAGTTTCCTTTTTTAACTAGAAGTTTTACAGGAAAAAAAGAAGTTAATCCTGGAGTATTAGACAGCTTGTTTCAAGAGATTGTTGAAATTTGCTCTGTTTTTCCTTTTGTCTGAGCTAAGAATCTCAATACTCAAGGCTATATCAAAACATAGCTGTCTTGAGTGTATATCTGTAATGCTGTGATTACCTGTAAGACACCATCCCCCATCCCCCCATTTTTGTCTTATTTGACTGACAAATCCCTCTCTTAACGCAGGAAAAAGAAAATTATTCAAAATCTTAACTGTCACTTAAATCTAAATTTCTCATTTTTGTGGTTACTAACGGGAACACAATGTTGTGTTGTTTGAACAAATCCCTAGAGTCTGAGATAAAATACTTCCAAAAGGATATGAATTGTTCCTATTAATCTCAATGGCATGTAATTTGGAGATTGCTGTTTAGCCTTTCTTACATAAGAACAAAGTTAAAGATTGTTTATAAACTAAATTGACAGTCTAAAAATTAACAAAGGACACGATTATACCACTACCTGTGAAACTCGTCTACATGTCTTTGGCATACAGGAGGAGACTAAAGAACTGAAAAGGATTAAAAAACGACTTACACCTATGTAAAAATAAAGCAAAAAGTCACTATTGACACAAATGTGAGACAGAATAAAGATCACATCATTATCTGGTAGAAGGGCTTGACATTTACTTTTTGGGTTCTTCTGATTCTTGAAGTACTATCTAGGATCATTACAAGTTGATGACCTGTATAAGAAAATTCAAACTATGTTTTTAAAAAGTAAAAGACCCAAAGGAAATGGAGATTAATCTATCTCAGGGTTTGAGTCCTAAGAAATTTGGATGACAGCCTCTAACTACCAAAATTGCTCCACTGAAGGATGAACAAGTATCTTCACAGAACCAAAGAAGCTACTCTGTCTTTAAGGTGGAATTTGCTTTGCAAGATTGACTACATAAATATTGTCCAGATGATTTTTAATTTTAAAAGTTTGTCAAGAATTTTTGATTAAAAGCTTGTTGGCCTCATCAGCAATAGAAAATCATATCAATTTTTGCAATATAGGAAAATTATAAAATACTTATGGAATATTTCTTAATCTGCATGAATTATTCAAACCTGATGCCATTACAAACTTACCAAGGCAATGACACTTCTCTGCAATTGAGAACTCAAGGTCTGAGTCCACATTTGGCACTATTGCTGCTTAGGCAATAATCTCTTAAATAAAACTTATAAAAATAAAGTTAACAAATATAGTGAAATAATTTAAATATTCTTCACCCCCATTGAAGGGTTACACTTACAAATAGGTCTTCTTAGATGGTGTACCTATTTGGGTCACATAAAAACGTTTAACACAGTGAATAAATACAGTCCTGAGAGTACAGAAAGCCTGGGATATCTCCAGCTTGCCAGAGCATATGGAAGTTACAACCCTTTGTCCTTTACCTCTGCCTTTGTGACTGATATTTCATTAATACTACAGAACATGAATAGTGGTATGTTTTACATTACAATAGTATCATTTTGTATAATTTTAAATGACAGGGTAGCATTTATGTCACGTGTATGGAAATTTAGAGGACTTAATTTTGTGAAGACTTCAGAGGTAACGTCGAAGCAAGGAGATGGATGACAACATTGAGCTTGCTCACAGGTGACTTTTGAGAACCCATCTCTAATCATTAAATTAAACATGCTGAATTAAGTGCTCAGCTCCCCAATGTTGAGACCATTCAGTTCTCTGGGAGGTGATACACAACAGCTGAATATAGAGTTCCTCAACTGAACAAGAGGCACCTCTGCACCCAATGGGAGTAGCAAACAGAGAGGCCTCTGAATCTGGTTTCTCAACAGGTATCTTAAATTAGTTTTTGAATGATAGACCACTGACTGACCTCTTGTTTGTCTCATGTTTTGGTTATCACCAGCTGAAAAGCAGAGATTCCAGTTGTAGTATGTTATTGCATATGATTTGAAAACAGTCTCAGAACCTGCAGAATTCAAGATCACTATATAAGCCTGAAACCATTTATGAAGGAAGAAACAATTGTTTTGAATATTCATCACAGAAGCAAAACATTTCATTCCACAGATCTACATACTGCATACAGTGCCTCCTGTCTCATTTTGATCATTTCTCCAGATGCTTTAACAATCCCCAGGATGTTAATAATTCCACCCTAGGATTCAAAGAATTGGGATGAGATTTAATATTCCACCTTGCTCCTTTGAAATTGTTATTCTTCTGTTTCCCAGATTTGGTTGCATTTTCTTTTCCTTATTAACCCTTGTTATATACTGAAGTGTGTTACTGAGACTGGCAACTCAGTGCCAGAGCATTCCCCGCTGGCAAAACTACTCATCGAAAGTAGACGGAAGTCTTTCTCCTCATACAGAATGTTTTTAAAAGTAGAGATATTGATTATCATATTTTCAAGATTTATAGAATAAGATGAAAGAACAAGGACTGACAGAAAATACTTGGAAAATAAGTACTTAGTACTCTGCGCATTTGTTTTCAAAATATTCTGATCACCCCAGGTACATCAGTAATTTTGATCAATTTATTTCATTGTTTCTGAATTTCCCATTGTAAGCTTTTTAGTGGATAGAATGTAGGGCTTTAGAAACAAGTGTTTTTTCAAGGCAAACACAGTATGTAACCAGTATTTCTTTGTTCGCAGATTAAATCCTCTTCCCACCCCAGCCCAAAAAAAAAAAATTAGTTTCTTTTGAGACCCCTTATGCTAAACCAACAATTTCTGTCCATCTTTTGGACTTGCCTTATCCATCTGGAGGTGTGGTTAATTCCAGATGGCCTAGGTGTCTTCAGCTAAAGAAAAAAAACTTCTCCACACCTTTTAGATGACATGCATCTAAAATAACTCATTGACAGAGGACCAAAAACCTTTGCAGAACTTCCAGTCTTCAATCATTTTAAATCAGAAAGGCTCCCCCCTAGATAAGCAGTGCTGAATGCACCCTAGTACTTGCTGCTACACAGCAATCCTGCCAGTTAGACTGGCAGCACAGCAAGACACAGAAAACATGGTGCTGACATTTTCTGCAGGGGTGAGATTATAACACAATGGATTTTGGTGAAGATTTCCATTCTAGACCTTCCCCATTGGTCAGAACCATGTAATGTGAGAAATATTCTGGTAGTCTTGTGCTCCTTTTGCAATTTTGTGCCACAATCCTATAGATTAACTCTCTCTAGAAATCAGAGGGCGATTCAGCCTGGTTTGGTAACGACAGCTGCTAAAATTACAGGTACTCTCTGAACTAGCTTGTAAAATCACTGGTGCTTTTTCAGGAAGTTGTGCCACCAACATTCAACTTGGCATAGTAATGGGAAATCAAACCTGTGTAAGCTTGGAGCCAGAAACAAGACGGCTTTGTGTTTTGGGGCAAAAGTGATGTCAGGGCAAGTGTCCGTGTCCTAGCTCCGGCTGTGGAAGAGGGTGATCTCCCTTTTCCAGCAAAGTATTGGAGAGCTCATGCAATCCCCCAGTCGCCCCAGCAAGCTACATAACCATTTGCTGCTGAAGCTTGATACTCTTTCAAGAAAGAGAGATTCCCAAACAGCAACCCCAGGGGAAAGCTCACAACAATGTACTGTGAGATTGATTGATCTCTCTATGTATCTATACATATTTATTTTACTTCTGTGAACATTATACTCCAGCCAGCCATGACACCTTGCTCTTCTAGGAGTGTTAACTATCCATTTTTCTCTCTGTCAATGTTAACACCATGCCTGCTAGAAGTTTTTGCCCTTCACAGGAGCTCGCTACCCTTTACCTCTAAGTTGCTCAGCTGGTCAGCAATTTTATGGGACCTGATGAGGACACTGTATGCTTGAGAGCTCCTGCATTTTCTTCTAGCTCATTTTAAATTAAAAAAAAAAAAAAGAAAAAAGAAAAAAAGAAAGATATATGCCTTCTCTTAGCCCCTGGCCTCTCAGAGGGATAGGGTGTACGGCAGCGCAGAGACTGCTGGGGAGCTGGTGCTCGGCCGGGTGGGGATGCGCCAGGGGATTGCGCTGGGGGATGAGGGTCCGGCTGCGAGGCGCCGTGATGGGGCTCTGCCCTCCAGCGTCGGGCTACCTGTCACTTCTAATGACTTCTTCTGCAGCTCTCTCTGTGTCTGAGCAGGATGGCCTGCAGGTGGCCCAGTAGCTAGCTGTCTCCCAAGCTGCCGGGGAGCTGCCGATGTGTGTGACCTGAATTGCAGTGCCTGGGCTGAGGGCCCTGCTTTACATGCAGCGTGCGTAAGTAGGAGGCACAGAGCAGCCCTGCTGATATGACTGTTGTATAGCAGTTATTGCTTCAACACATTTAGACGCAGCACCTCTGTAATTTGTCTCGACGTGATATCATCTTTTGTCTCAGCAAACTGACCCTTTTATCTGTCTTGGTTCTGCTTTCTCTAGTGATTCCTGTCTCGTGCCAGCAACAACGCAGGAGGAACAGATAGAATATTGAGATGGCAATAGCAGAAACAATAACTGACTTCAAAGTTATTCACTGTTTTGAGGTGTTTGTGGTTTTCTTGTTGTGGCTTTTTTTTTTTTTAATTGAAGCATGTGCCTCTGTGTGAGAAATGCTGCCTCTATTACATGATTTTTCTCATTCGACTATTTGAAAACTACAGTGAATCTCACTTATGAAACAACATATAAGGGCTAGGTTGCAGTTCTGTTTTTAAAGCAGTTTTAAAATAGTTGCACTTTAAAATACTCATATTGATTCTTACAAATATATATTTCTTCATATAGAGGCATGTAAAATGGGATATTAGAGTAGTTGTTGTTTTTTAATTGTCCTAGTTGTCTTTGTGAGCTAACTGTTCCTTTGCACTTGTATCTAAAATGCTGGGACTGATGTAAGTGGTGTTTTCCTGAAGGGAATTTTCTATCCTGTTCTGCTCATCCCCTGCTCAAGTATGTCCTACTCTCCCCGTACAGAGGAGTCTTTGGAGAGCAGCAGAGACTGACTCTCATGCTGAGAAATTTCCCTTTTGCAGTATGGAGAGTTTATTGTGGCCATGACAACACAAACATTGCAAAATGCAATAACTGTAGGTGTCTCTGTTTCTCCCTCCTGTTGACCTCAAGATATTATGTGGGAAATGAGAGGAGTTCAAGAAACCAAGAGAGCAGGCTTCCACAATAACAATTGAAAAGACAACTAAATCATGTACCACAGTAAGGAAATAAAGAGTGATGCATTATCAATCTCGTATGGATAATTAATATGCAACGGTGATACAAAATACATACCAAGAATAATAATGTGAATATAAAGGAAAAAAACGAAAAACACAGGAAGATACCGAAGATTATTTCAAAGAAACTAAGAAAGGAAATGTTCGTTTAAATTTTCACCGAACTAGTATTCAGCAACTAAATTTCAAGGAAAGGTTGAACAAGGAATGATGAAACCCATCTCCGTTATCATGATCAATAAACAGAACTTTTCAGTCTGTACAAATTAATTGGAAATAATCAATCCATGTTATCTCAGCTGAGCAAAGGCAAAAATTATTTTTGTTGGCTACTTGCCAGCCAAGCTGTTCTTTTTACCCAAAGAAAGTCCCACCTCATCTGTCTTGCACCTCTGACATTTCCTAATCCTTTAACTTTCACTTAGCCTAATGCTAAATTGACCTAAACTGCCTGTAATAGTAACTCATGTATCTTAAACTACTATTCATATTCTTACCCTGTTATATCTCTCATGTTTATCAGGTGACGTACTATATTGTCATAAATTAAATACTATACCTAGACCAACTAAAAAATTAGGATTAAATGATAGATCCACACTGTTCCACAAAGATTTTAGAATTGAGGTTGGAGAGTAAATAATAGTAGTAGTAGTAGTAGTAGTAGTAGTAGTAGTAATAATAATATCTCAGGGTTTATAACCTTTTTGTTTTGGGTTTTTCCCTTCTCACTGTAGATTTATAGTTTGCAGGTAGAATTTTAGAAGTGGTACCATGGCCTCTTGTGGAACATTCTTCCTCCTTTTTTATTGAGGGTTTATGAGACATGTCAGAGCAGTTATCAGCAGGTTACAATAGTGTCAAGGGGATTGTCTTGAATAGTTTCTATGGACCTTTATTCTTTCAAGCATTCTCCAGTAAAGTAGGGCTGAAAATAATACGAAAATGTCTTCAAATAGACAGAATTATTGTAATAAAAAGGATTATGAATATTATATCACATATGAAACTGTTAAGGGATAATATATTCAAATATTTATAGGGTCTTGGAGGGGGGAGCCTTTTTTTTCTCCCCTCTACTCTCAATCTCTCTCTGTCTTTCTGTTTATTTCTGTTGTATCAGAGGAATTTGAATTTTCATTGTTAAGGTTAAATAGTGGGTTTCAACCCATTTTCCAATCAGGGGTTATTTCCAGGCAATTTTGTGCTGGGGCATGATTGCCATATTCTAAAGCCAAACTGTTATGCAAATCATGAAAAAATAACATAAACTGGAATCAAAACCCCTTCAATTCCTATCCCCAAAAAGCCGCATAGCCACATAAAAAAAATTATTGACATTTGCAAATCTAAATGTAGCAATTTTATGTATTAATTTTATTAATTAATTTTAAATATTGCATGTATTCAGGAAATTGAGTCTGATGGATGAAAATACCATGCCGGTGTTTGGGGATGAGAAAGCCTTTCTGACTGAGCAGCAGAAGCAAGCGGGTCACGGGCAGGCAGAGTTCAATAAACAAAAGCATATGCGCCCGGCAGTGCCTCTTGCCTTTCCCTCAAGCAGAGTCTGGCTAGCGAGCCTTAGCGCACAGCACTGGGCCAGGGAGTGAGCACTTCTGACCTTTATCAGAGCAAAAAGCTGCTGACACAGCGGGACCTCGGAGGCTGCGAGGTGCCCTCTTGCACCTTATTCTGGCTCTGCTGGAAGGGGGAGGCAGTGGGGACCAAGTGTGTCATCACAGTCCATGCTCTGCAGGACGATGGGGAAGGAGCTGCGGTTTTTCCTTTCTTTGCAGGTCTGCTTCTGTTCTTCAGTGCCTTTTGGAAGGATTTGGCTGAATTTGTTTAAACAGCGGCTCTCCTAAGGAAACTCCAGCTGGGGAGGAGAGAAGGTACCAGCATTGCTTGTCTTCAGGCTCCTGTCCTGGCTGTGACAAGCATTTCTATACCTCTCCCATGGCTACATTGCTGAAAGCTTTAAGACTGGTGTGTCAGACTGTGCTCTGCCACCACATTTTATAGCATGTGTACATGTATGGACTTGTAATATGCACAGGATCATGGTGGAAATGATTTAATGAACAAAATACTGTGGGTAAGGTACATGATAAATTTCTTCCAATAGAAGAATTTCTTCCATAACTGCATTTTTTCACAAAGATATGTGAGCATATTCATGTATGTGCATTTAGTTAAACCAATACTGACCCTTTATGGTCATATTGGAATGAATTCACAACCACTTTTTTTTTTTTTACTATAACTACAAGTAAACATGAATTTTTGAAGGCAGATAAATCACTTGATCCTCCAATTTTCCATATAGCACAAACCTGGGGACTTCAGCCAAAAATTCCCATGTACAGGCTAAAATTAGAACATGCCTTTGAGGAAGAGAGCTTATTCAAATTTTTCAGGTGGTATAGATCCATTGTGTCCCTTGCTTACTTTCATTATTACTGGGGGAGTCATATTTCCATTCTGCATTACCCAGTTTTCCCTTAGATGCTCTTGTTATGCCAAGCATAACAAGGCTCTTACAGGTCTCTTACAGGTTTCAATTACGTCTCTGTAACTCAGGTATAAACCAGTTTAATTTAAATGACATAAGCGTTTTAGTTGAAATCGGATTTGTGGGTCTAGCTGATGGGTGTAGCTGAGTCCTAACAGTCTAGATTATGAGGCTTGCTGTGATGCTGGTTTTGTCGGTGGTTTGGCAAGGTGCTGAGGAGGCAGAGCTCAGCCCTACATGCTGCTGGGGCAGTAGTGCCTAATGTCCTCCCAGGCTGTCTGCCTTAGCCTGTCCCAGCTGTGCAAGCATTCCTCCGGGGCTTGAGGAGAGACACGTGTCGTTCCCCAGGCACAGGCAGAGAATAGGCAGAGAAAGAGTTACTGGAGCTGAAGCTCTGTAACTCATTAGCTGCCATAATTCAATTTACTATCTGAATTCTACCACGGTCTCCCCTGGGAAAAGGTATGTTTTTAACCGCGTTACCAGCCTTTTGTAGACACGTGAATTGTAATTTAATACCCATCAATTGCCTGGTGTTAGGTTCCTCACTTAAATTACTTAGAGTGGATGAAATGTGCCCAAATGAATAGTACCTCACCTATATTGAGATTGTAATGCATTAAAACCATATTTTATCTTGGAGAGGCAAAGGTTAATTTTAATTTAGAAAATATTTTTCTTTAACAAAGTGTGTGTATAGAAGAGACCTGTGCAGAGAAATTCCTTGCCTGTACAGAGAGAAGAGTGTTCTTGTCAAATCTGCAGACAGCAAGACTGAAATGTTAGTGCTGGAATGGTGTGGATGTTTGTTTATTCATAACAAAATAATGACATCTAAACTGAAATGAAGCTTACAAATGAATGAATGAACGAGTGCTGAAAACAAACCACCATGAACCGCAGAGTTTTTTTATGGCTTGGTCCCCAACTATTTTTAATTTTTCCCCTGCTGGAGATCATGTGCCCATAACAGAGCTGGCAGAAGGGATCACATGTCAACACTTCAGCTGCTGCAGGCGACGCCTGGTGTGCTAGCTGAGATTCCTCTTCCCTCCCTGTGCAAGCCAGGCTGTTTGCGCTGGGCTACCTGAGACACTGACACATCCTCCTTTCCTGCTTGCTGTGCTGTGGGAGAGGTAACCTCTGCAAAAGATGAGACACAGCTGGGGCAACAAATGCGGGAGCCACCAGAGTTCATCTTAGGATGAATCTTTGTTATTCCTATGTGCTGAAAAGGGTTTTCTGCAAGGAAAGGATTTTTTTTTTTCACTATATATTTATATTTGGTATTGTTCTGACATATGAAACTAGTGAAATTACTGAATTAACTAACAAGGCCTACTATCAAAGGGAGCTTCTTTTAGTTCCTGAACTCAAAACACTTAAAAAATATTTCATCACTGTTTAAATTTCAGCTGATGTTTTGGTGACAGAGATCCTTCTTAAAGGCTCACCTAAGGCATAGCTTTAGAGATGAGGAAAGCCCTTCCTGCCTCTGTCACTAGTGAAATATGTATGATTTTTACAATTTGAACTCAATTAAGCAATGTCATATGTCATGATTAATGGTCAGGGATGCATCCTCTTCTGCATTCTTTGAAGAAGCAGATGGGCATCATTTAATTCCTGGCTTTTTCTGGCATTTTTCTTCAAACTTTATCTAATACCTCATTTTAATGCTGTGTAGAAAACCTCAGAGCACTCTTATTCTGACCATGATATTTGAACTATGGAAGAAGCTTGTTTTATCCTGTCTTATTCCCTCTAATACTCTCCTCCTTCCTTCCCCGCCTTGGCCCTGAGCCAGGATTTTCTGGTCTTTCTGCTAGTATTTTTCTTGCACTTTTGAATCCTCTCAACCTGTGGTTCTTAAAACCCAGTGAATTCCACATTCAGTGTCTTCAACCTTAGGCTGAACCCTGCCCCTCCTCTGCAGACAGGCCCTGAGGAGGGAGAAGAGCGTGATCCCACAAGGGGAAGTTCATGACTCCTCAGCTGTTCCTGCCCTGCCCGTCTCATCCCAGCAGCATTCTGTGGTGTTGGCTCACTGCCACATGGCAACCAGGCTTGCTGCCCACCAGCCAGAGCTGCCTGTGGTAGCAGACAGGCTCTGTCCAGTGCAGCAGTGGTGCAGCAAGACGCATGGAGCAATGCCTTGCCAGCGCTGTTAAACCTGTGCTTTTGCAGGCGAGGGAAAAGATGGAAGCATTAGGATGTGCAGTGGGGAGAGAGGGGGCAGTTTTCTCTCTGATAGATGTGATTTGACTTTGGATTATTTACAAACTTTGTTTGGGGCTTTCTTTTGTTAGTTTGATAATAACTGGTATTCTGTATATTTTTATTGTCTTCCAATTCAGATGTACATGCTGCAGGTGAGGTCGAATGCTGATAAAATCCCCAAAACTGGAGGACTTGTGTTTTGACCATTTCATTCACTGTAAGCTCAAGATACTTGTCAATGATGTCAGCACTTTGACATTTTTCTCTTTTCAGGGTGTTGATTCACATTTTAATACATAACTAGGGATGTGTCAGCTAAACGAGAGATACAGGAGGTTTCCCACCTCAGGGGGTGCAAGCTGCCTTCTGTGGGGCTGGATTTTTCAAAGGCGCTGAGCACTCCTCTTCTAAAAATACAACTCTTTTCAGATGTCTCAAAATCAAAGGGCCACCAAAGGAAATGTAGACTATTAATTTGTCTCAGGTTTTAATTACGTGAGATTGCACTTTAGCCTTTTCCAGCCTGTGAGACTTTTGACTGTTTCCTTTGTATGTCTCTCAGTCTAAATGGCAAGTGTCTGGTGTTGCTGCCACCAACTGCAATTAGAACGACTTTTGGCAGCAAATTGCTGGTCTCTGAGGACTTGCGACATTTCCATGTCATCCTCCTCATCAGAGGAGTATGGCATAAATGGCATAGATCTTCCCTCTAAATCAGTGCAGTGGCTGATGCTTGTTAATACAGGAGAAGGTATCAAAGTCACCTGATGGAATAATTTATTCAAAAAGAGTATTTCTTCTTATCGCTCATCAGTAAGCCTGAAGCGGTGGAACCCATATCCCTCTGTGACTGAGGGACATGGAGGAATAACCTGTGTGACCACACTGCAGCAGGGGAATTCCCCCTTGCTTCCTCCAGGCTTGCGCTCCCCCTCTCCTTCTCTGGGAAGCCTGTGGGAAGGCTGGGGGCTGGGTTGTGGTAGCTCCCAGGCCTCCACAGGGACTCACAGCAGATGGCAGCAGGAAGTGCTGTGATTCACCTCCTCTAGTCAGCTGTAAATAGCATTGGACAGAGTTAATCCCTACAGGCCTAATGATGATTTTGGGATAGTGATCTGCAATGCATGGGAGCAGGGAGAGTAAATGTTGTTTACTATCAATTTTAAATTTTCAGCTTAGGCAGTAAGTTCCCATGTTCATCACCACCACCAGGATCACATAGACCTGCTGGCTTGTCAGTCATCTTGAGATGCTTTCTGGTTTTTCTGATATTTTGCTTGATATACAAATAGAAATGCTGTGCTTAATACCTATCTTTTCGTCTTTCTTTGACGTCTTCAAGCAGCACTTTCCTAACCACAAGGAAAGCTAACTTTATCTCTGTGTCTTGACTTGACTTCTGCAGTCCTGTTTTTGAGCAGCCATTGGTGGACCTTCTGTATCAGGAGATCGAGGTAGTCTGGTGCATTACTGAGCTCTCAATCAACTCCTGACAACCAGTATACTTCCCAGTTTGCAGTGCCACACTTTTGTCACCGTTAGATTTGATCTGTGACTGTGCTTCCCATTCCTCTACTGGTGGGATTCCAGCCTCTATTATGCTCAGGGCTTTGTATCAAATGCAAATATTGCTGTTAACTGCTATTTGCATTACAAGTGCGATTACATCTTGCTGTTCTTTAATTTCTGATTTATTTATGAATATTTTCAACACCAACTTAGCATAGAGGCTTTGCCAAGGTGAAAATTGACTATTTGTTTTGTTACTTTGCATGTGTCTAATCCATAGCGGTTCTTTGCCATTTGCCTACCCCAATGACTACCCTGTTTTCTCTATGAGGGTTTTGTTGAGGGGTGGAAATTCCCAGTACAAGGGAAGAGACTGCATTACTTCATTCAGTCTCCTGCTGATATGTACATGAATTGGACCTGTGGAGACATGGCTTACCTTATTTTAGCTAGCTTAATTCACTTCATCATACATTGTTCATCAGGGGGTGTGCTCAAGTTTGCTCAGCATCTCCTCCTTGGAACCCCAGTCTACAACACCTTGTTGCCTTCGTTAGGTGTGAAAGGGCAAAGTATCTACAAGCGTCTGTATTTATCTGCACTTGCGTACAGACTGAAATTGCTATTCTGGGCTAAATCCTCATGTGGACACTCTTACCATTTAAGAATAATTATACTGAAGTAAGTATTATGGAATAGACTTTAAAGCACTTTTGTCCCAGGGGCTTTTCTACATGAGAAAGTTATATAGGTAGGACAAAAGTTTA
This sequence comes from Buceros rhinoceros silvestris, assembly GCF_000710305.1. Classification (NCBI taxonomy): domain Eukaryota; kingdom Metazoa; phylum Chordata; class Aves; order Bucerotiformes; family Bucerotidae; genus Buceros; species Buceros rhinoceros. The sequence continues at coordinate 59,302 of NW_010409820.1, forward strand.
AAATTAGTTTATTCTATGGGCACAGGGCTGCCTCCAATCACTTCAGTTTGCCACTTGGGAAGTAATTTTCAAGCTATCTGAAAAGGTTTAAAATACTTATATTCCAGGTAACTGTGCCCCCACAGGAGAGTTAGACCAGAAGAGCTAGCAGTTAGCTTTATCATTTTAATTAATTATACTGATACTGAAAAAAACTTCCTGTAAGGACAAATCCCAAATTTTATACTTCTAAAAAAAATTACACAAGACCCTTATGTTTCTAGGCTTGTTATTATTGTTAACTGGTATTTAAGATAATCTGATAAGGCAAAAGAAATTCTGAGACTAAAATCTCCAAATATTTTAAAAGGACAGTTCTGCTGATCCAGACTGGCCTTTATGTTTGGGTGAAGGCTGATATCCACTCTTGGCTCCCACCAGTATTACTTCCTCAAGCTGGTGAAGGTTACTAAAGTGGGAACTTCGTACATCCGTACTTTTCCTAGTATTAAGCCATTGTTATGACATTTGTAGTTTGCAGATAGACTGCAGAGGAGCCAGATGCTTTATGGCTTTTCTACATCGCTACTGTCAGACTCTTACAACTGAGTGAATACAGTGTGAGAGCATAAAAATAAAAGTCTGTGTTATCCATTTGCCTGTGTTAAATTAGATCTTGGGTCTCCAGAAAGAGACAGGAATTCTAGATGTTCCATGTCTGGACCGAGAACATGTGTTTAATTCAAAATTCACTGACAGAAATAGTAATGATGTGCTTTGAATTTTTCAGGGGTGTTTCCACATTTTCTATGGTATTTTCAGCCAAAGAGCCATGGTGAGGCTATTTATACCACCCTCTTCCATAAAGATGCAGTGTTACAGCAGCTGCGAGCTTTCTGTACTTTGCAAAGCAGAAGCCAACAGCAGAAGACAGGGATCCACTTTGCAATGGCTTTCATGGTTATGAAGCTGAGGAAACTTAAATTTAAACCTTCCATGAATTACTGTCCCAGAGGTACAGTATTCCAGTAAAATCCTCTGCCCCGTTTTTCTCATTACATTTCAAATGTAATGAGAACTGTGAAAATTTAACTGTTCTGATGTGCTCAGAAGTGGGGAGAAAGCATGTTGGAGCTCCTGAGTATGTCAATGAGTGACCCCACACCAAACACCTTTCTATCCCACAGTGTTACGTTGCTTTACACACCCTTTGCCTTACTCTCAAGTTTCCCAATGACATACACAGCCCACAGAAGTCAGGGTAAAATCAGCCACCCATCTGTCAGCTTTGGGGAAAAAAAAAATTACTCTCTCGTTTTCTTTTTCTTTTCTATTTTTATCTTTTTTTCTTTTCTTTTTTTTTATATCAAGCCTCATATGCACTTGTTCATGTAACCCCAAGTATGAGGGAGAAGATAGGCTATACATTTCCCTCCTTCCTAATACTCTCCCTTACTGTCAGTTTTCTTTCATTCTTACTTCTTCCTCAAGGGTCTAATGATATTACAAGTTTTTCTTGTACACTGAGTACTTTCCGAAGACCCATTTCTCTGTCCCAATATTTACTTCTGTCACTGCATAGGCTTTCAGCTGTCTGATGTCCCTGGGAATGACACCTTCTGCTACTGTATAAAAGAAGAAAACAAATGCTGTTCTGGTGGCTTACCTGTCATTATGACTTTGACAAAGAAAACTGCAAATCTAAGAGATGTTAGTACTTGGATTGACTATGTTAAGGATTAAACAGATATTGGTGCACTGCATTTGGGGAGTAATTTGTAACAGTAATCCCCACTGTAAAAGTAGAATGAAGCAAGGCATGAAACTGTGTACAGTTGCCCCTGCACATCATACACCCGCCAAAGCAGGGCAGAATGCTGCCATTCCACTTTTTCACCTGTTAAGGTGTGGCTCACATGGGGCTATAGCTAATTAAGAAATTCTTGCAGAACAGTTTTTCTGACAGTGCTGATTCAACAAAGTTGGAAGGTTTCACAAGCGATAATTATTTATATATCTATAATCAATCCAGTCTCACAAGAAGTCATTAAACTGTTTGGTTTTAAAAGGTTAGTGCTTTCTATGTTTGATATAATTTATAATATAGAAACTGAAATAGTAAAGCAGAAGAAAATATTCTTATCTTTTATGACAAAGCTTTTTTGAATTTTTTTTTTAAACATTGCCTATTTCTTCTTATTTTCCAATCTCAGAATATCCAGGCTTTGCCCAAGCCCAGATATATTTGATTCAGCAAGCTCTTTTGGCAGCACCATCTAACCATGCAACTTCTGTACAAGTTTCTATACCTTTGTGAGAATAAGAGAAAGATAATAGCAAGTATGTATGTATATACATATATACATTTATCCAGACTAAGACATTATGTGTGTCATTAACTCTGTTCTTTGAAAGACCACTCCAATTTATAAACCCTATTCTTTTACAGTTTTATTTCCTTCCATGAGTACATACCTTCCTTGGAAATTGAGTCTTTCTTATCCACAGGCCCTTTCCATTCTTTGAGTTTCTTCAGGTTGGTAAAAGTGTGATACTAATATTTGTGACAAAAAGTTGCAAACCGTATGTTTCTGAAGAATTAAAATATGCTAAAACCTGACAAGACTTCCATAACAACATGCAAGACTGAGTGACTATGCAAAAAAATCTCAAATTATAACATTTTATCCAACAAAATTGTATTTTCCTGTACAAGAAATAGTCTTGTAAACATGCAGTTAACAGAAAAATGAAATAGATTACATTAATTACCTTTGACAAAAGCACTCAAGTAAATGGAATTTATTGAAATTGTTGACACTAAGAAAAGAACTTTTACAGTGATATATTCTTTAATGCTTGCTTTGAAGCCACTTGCAGAATACAGTGACTGCAGACAAACATTTATGGCTGGTTTCATCCAAGTCATTGTTATGACTGAAGTGGGAGCTATTTTCTAAATAAAGTCTGTATTATCACAGGTCCTTCTGGAGGGTCAGAGCCAGAAGAAACCAGTAAGATCTGCATTATACAAGCCCTACAATGTCACAGATTAACTTCTTCAGGAAGTAACTCTCCAGGACTGCTCATCTGCTGCCCTGAGCTACTCCATTACTACATTTCACTAAAGGGACTTCAGGAGCAAACTGGGAATAAGGCCAGGCCATGCTGCTGATTTTGTAGGCTTGTTTCCAAATAGTCTTTCTCCCAAGTGCATCACCTGTTTTGCCATGTCATGAGGAGGTGTGTGTCTGCTCCCTGCTCAGGCATCTGGACCAGTGTGCCTGTGCACTGGGGCATGTGGCTGGGGTTGGCATCTATGTCTCTTTTATATGGCAGGACTGACTTGACAAACAGGCAGCTGAAAAAGGAGTTTATGGATCTTGGCATTTGCAAATCATCCAAATTTCATCATTCGTCTTTTAACAGATATGTATTTTATTGGTCTGTAGGAAAACTCTGTCAGACAACTGAAAGATTTTCACCACAGAAAAGCAGCCTGCTGTATATTTTCTTTTTACTTTATCCTTGGAATCCAGCTGGCATTAAACAACAATGTATTTATATTTCTTTTCTTTTCTTTCTTTCTCTCCAGTTCTGGAAAGTGTCCTTACACAGCAAACTACTTGAGAAAAGGCCTTGATTAGGACAAAGATGCTGGTGTACTTGTAAGGTTGCAGTGAGATCTGGAAGCGTGCACCCCATACAATTAGCAAAGTCACATCCTAGAAAATAAATTAGTTACACCAGTGGAAAGGAGGGATAATTACAGCAGTACCAGGAGCAACTGCCAGCATAGCTGTTTCAAACACCCCAGCTCTGCCAGCACAGGTATGTATGTATAGTGCTTTTCTGAATTCTCATCTCTGCTTTGAAATATGTATAAATGAGACATTTAACACGGGAATTTGCATTCTGCATCCCTTATCTTGAGCTCTGTCTTTAAGTTTAACGTGTTATTCCTAAAACAGCAACATTTTTCTTCCTTGATTGCACCTCCCTGATGTTCCTGCAGGCACATTTCTGAATATTAGACATCACAATTCACATATTTATTTTAACTCTTTTCAACTGTGTCTTTGCAATAATACAATGGCAGAATTTCTCATCCCATAATGAGATAAATAATTCTGTTTCTGTGTGTGCGTTGGGGGGGAGTGCATGTCAGTGCTTTGTGGGTTTTGTTTGAAACAGTTACAGATAAGGGCAGGGGATGAAAAATGACTGGATATCTAACAGACAGCATCAGGACCCTCCACAAAGGAACAAGAGCAATAATAGCAATAATGTTCGTCTATGAACTCCATAGGATATCACTAAACTCTGCTTTCCTATCTCTTTAAATAAATACTTAATATGCTGTTTTCAGTTAAGCAAACCCAGCATTTAAGAATCACCGTGTTACACTGGATCAGTATAAGTTTGTCTAATAGATTATTATGTTCCTGACAGCAGCCAATTCTGGCTGTTTCGGAAGAAGGTGCAAGAAACTCATGAATGATCAATTATGGAAGAATCTGCCTTTTGGGCAGCAATTCAAAATTTTTATATGCTAGTCACTTCAAGCAAAAATTATACTGGGTGTACCACAGGACTATGTGCAGATATGAATAATGGGATTACTGCCTTCCCATATGAATGTTCTTTGAGCAGTCTAACAGCTTAAAAGTCGAGGTGGTCCATGATTAAATAAATTTGGGTTTTTTTATCCTTTTAGGGGGCTGGTAAGGAGAAAGGGGCTTCATAGCTGTTGAGTAAATGACTCTTCAGAGTTGCCTCCCTCTAACTATAGAGAGCCTGAAACTATCATTCCTTCATTATACTATTTAGGACCCTGAAGAACAACCCATAGTTATGTGTTTTGCTCCCATTTTCACCAGCCTCTGTTAATTTTTGCAGCTTTTGCAGAAGGCTGCACTCCTCACTGAGAAATCTTCAAGAATGAGATGGTTCTTCCAGACCTCGAGTCCCATGTTTTGTGGGATTACATCCCTACATTGTACACAGAATCACAGAATTACAGAATCATTTCATTGGAAAAAACCTTTAAGATCACTGAGTTCAAGCATTCACCCAGCACTGCCAGGGTCCCTAAACCATGTCGATCAGTGCCACATCTACACGTCTCTTGAACACTTCCAGGGATGGGAAAGTTCACCACCTCCCAGGGCAGCCTATTCCAATGCTTGACAACCCTTTCTGTAAAGAATTTTTTTCTAATATCCAGACTAAATCTCCCCTGGCACAACTTGAGGCAATTTCCTCTTCTCCTGTCACTTGCTACATGGGAGAAGAGACGGACCTCAACCTCGTAACAACCTCCTTTCAAGTAGTTGCAGAGAGTGGTGAGGTCTCTCCTCAGTCTCCTTTTTTCCAGACTAAATAACCCCAATTCCTTCAGCCACTCCTGATAAGACTTGTGCTCTAGACCCTTCACCAGCTTTGTTGCCCTTCTCTGAACCCGCTCCAGCACCTTAATGACCTTGAAGTGAGGGCCCCAAAACTGGACACGGTACTCAAGGTGTGGCCTCACCAGTGCTGAGTACGGGGGGACAATCTCTTTCCTACTCCTGCTGACCACACTGTTTCTGATACAAGCCAGGATGCCATTGACCTTCTTGGCCACCTGGGCACATGGCTGGCTCATATTCAGCCAGCTGTTGACCAGCACCCCCAGATCCTTTTCCACCAGGAAGCTTTCCAGTCACTCTTCCCAAGCCTGTAATGTTGCACGGGGTTGTTGTGACTCAGTTGCAGGACCCGGCACTTGGCCTTGTTGAACCTCATACCACTGGCCTTGGCCCATCAATCCAGCCTGTCCAGGTCCCTCTATAGATCCCTACTCTCAAGCAGATCAATACACCCACCTAACTTGATGTCATCTGCGAAGTTACTGAGGGTACACTTGATCCCCTCATCCAGATCGTTGATAAAGATGTTAAAGAGAACCAACCCCAACATAGAGCCCTGGGGAAGACCACTGGTGACCGGCCACCAATTGGATTGAACTCCAGTTGCCATACCCTGAGTGGCCTCCAGACCACTCTCTGGGCCCAGTCATCCAGCCAGTTTTTGATCCAGCAAAGCATACGCCCATCCAAGCCATTAGCAGCCAGTTTCTCCTGGAGAATGTTGAGGGAAACCGTGTCAAAGGTGTTACTAAAGTCCAGGTAAACAACATCCACAGCTCTTCTTACACCTGCTAAGCGGGTCACCTTGTCATAGAAGGAGATTGAGTTAGTCAAGCAGGACCTGCCTTTCATAAACCCATGCTGACTGGGCCTGATCACGTGCTTGTCCTGTACGTGCCATGTGATGGCACTGAAGCTGATCTGCTCCATAACTTTACCTGGCACTGAAGTCAGACTGACAGGCCTGTAGATCCCTGGGTCCTCCTTCCAACCCTTCTTGTAGATGGGCATCACATCGGCTAACCTCCAGCTGATCAGTACCTCCCCTGTTAGCCAGGACTGCTGGTAAATGATGGGAAGTGTCTTGGTGAGCACTTCTGCCAGCTCCCTCAGAATTCTTGGATGGATCCCATCTGTCCCCACAGACTTGTGCATGTCTAAGCGTTGCCATAATTAACTTATTCTTCCCTCTTCAATAACGAGGCCTTCATTCCACTCCCTGTCTGTGTCTTCAAACCGAGGGAGCAGGGCACTCAGTGAACTGGTCTTACCATTGAAGACTGAGGCAAAGAAGACATTTGGTACCTCAGCCTTTTCCTCATCCTTGGTCACTATGTTTCCCCCGGCATCCAGCAGAAGATGGAGATCCTTCTTAACCCTCCTTTTGCTGTTATTGTATTTATAGAAACATTTTTTTATTGTCTTTTATGGCAGTGGCCAGACTAAGTTATAGTTGAACTTTGGCCTTTATAATTTTCTCCCTGCACAGCCTTGCAAAATCCTTATAGTGTTCCTTAGTTTCCTTCCCCTTCTTCCAAAGGCCATAGACTTTCCTTTTCTTCCTGAGTTCCAGCAAAAACTCTCTATTCAGCCAGGCCAGTCTTCCTCAACAGCTCGTCTTTCGGCACACTGGGACGCCTGCTCCTGAGTCTTAAAGATTTCCCTCTTAAGGACTGTCCAGGCTTCCTGGACTCCTTTACCCTTCAGGGCTGCCTCCCGACGGACCCTGTCAACTAGGCTCCTAAATAGGTTGAAGTCTGCCCTCTGGAAGTCGAGTGGCAGTTCTACTGACTCCTCTCCTTACTTCCTCAAGAATTGAAAACTCTACCATCTCAAGGTCACTGTGGCCAAAATGGCCTCCAACCTTCACATCTCCCCACAAGACCTCTGTTTGTGAACAGGTCCAGCAGGAAGCCTTCCCTGGTTGGCTCACTCACCAGCTGTGTGAGGAAGTTGTCTTCCACACACTCTAGGAACCTCCTAGACTGCTTCCTCTCTGCTGTATTATATTAAACAGAAAGCTTGTAACTGCAAAAGTGTGAGTTAATACCCCTTGATAGTTTCTATTTGGAACTATGGCCATTTGTCCAAACCTAACAAACCCTTTTATCATCCTTGACTTCTGATCATGCTAAGATTTGGGCACTTTTTTATCTACTGAATAAGAGCCTACATTTAGTTTTGTTTTGTAGGGTTTTTTTAAATTCTATTTTTCCAGATTTTTGAGTTGATTCAGGTTGATTTTGTAGGAATGGTAAAGAGATCATGTAGTCAGTTTTTAAAAGATTTTAAAATGGGAAGGGTGTAGAAGAAATAGTATTTTTCAATGGTTTTCGCGTGTCCCTTGCTGCAGTATCTTGCTCAGAGATAACTAGGGGTTGCATTGCTCTGAGGGTTTTTGCACATCTGAAAAACCTTGAGCTCTGACAGGGAAGGAAGGGAGGAGGAACAGAGATATTCGTATTGCATCCTAGTGACCTTCCATCCTCTAGGGGTGGTGTCAGACATGAGTTAGACCTACTTAAGTTTTAGATCAAATAACCTTACTCATTTTTTTCTGGTTTTAGGACATTCTTTATCATCACATGTCTTAGTGCTGCACTTTTGTGCTGAAAAAGCTGTTCTGAGTCATTGCATCCCCTACTGGAAGTCGAAAAAATGTTCATTTCAAGCACTAAATGCAGCAGACAGAGCGGCTCATCTGCCACTCAGGAAGGCAGATGTGAGACAGGGAGGGACTAAGGAGGGATCTGATGTGAAGCTAACCCAGTAATGGTGACAGCACTGAGAAAGAAAATCTGATTATTATAATCTTTGTGTCTCTTCTGAATACTGAGTTAGTAGTCTACATATAAAAAAGTGAAATACCATGCAAGTCCCCTGTGTATTGTTCTTTTTCCTGTTGTGCTTAATGACTGATCAGTTATATAAAATAGGTACAACTCTTTGATAATGCTTATGTAAGTACCTGTTTAGTAATCCTTCTCTGAACATCACATTTTAACTGATGGAATTTATTAACATTTATATTACTGCGGAGCTGAGAGACATCAGCTAGTTTATAGCTATAGCTAAGTTGCAATAGATACTGTAAAAAAGAGACTATCAGCCTGCCACACGAATCCTTAGTCATATATTTATGTTATGAAATATGTCTTCTATATTTGCATTAATGGGAAATGACTGAACATCGCAAAATTGACCAGCAATTTACAGCCTCTTTATGTTTTAATTAAAAACATAAATATGCTTCTAAGTAGCAAAAGAAAAGTTTGCTAAAATTAATTCACAATTACTTAACAAACTTCATTCCTTCCACCTACACTTATAGAGGAATTTTCTGTAAAGATATAAAAATAATTTGGCTTTTGAAAATTATCAAGGAATGAATGAAGAAATATTCACAAGCTTTTATCATTTTTGGCTAATACAGCAGTAGGTGAAAGATCAACATTCAGTAACACATAAACAATACCTCAACACGCTGAAATAATGCCTTTCTCAGTTATCAAGGAATAAAACATCATTTTAGCAACCAAATGTAGACTGAATCCTTGGGATTAATATCTGCTCACTATCCTATGTGAATAGGATTAAAATTTGGCTTACTTTGTCCTACTTAGCAGGACTAGCATTATAGCATACCAGTGCTTTGTATTTGTGAATGGTGCATTTAAGGACTTTCATTTTAATGATGTCCTCTTAACCCAAGAATGAGTGTATAAGTAACCTAGAGTGGGTGGCAAGGCTACGGAGGGAATAAAATAAACATTTGTATTCATTATAGTAATTTTTTTAGGATAGACCTGTTTTCTAGGACTTCTTGGCAACATAAAGATAGAATAAATCTTAAGAGTTAAGTATCAGAGTTTGGTATAGATTTGACATAAATAAGAGATTTGTTCTCACTAGCTGGAATATTTTGTAGAATTTAGCATTTCCTTTATTCATTCCATGAGATAATGACCCTAATGTTTGATCACATATGTATACAAGATATAAATCTTGAATTTTTGTCTTTGATTGTAAAATTTTTAAGACTAACACTTCCAGATGTTCCAGTTTATAATTCTAGAGTGTATAAACTTCATCCTTTGCAGCACCTCTACCATTTCAGTGCTAATACTAATGAAACTAATAGTTTGTCTATGATGAAAGGGATATCTCATGACAGCAGTCAAAACATGATTCGGCGTTTACAAAAAAAGCACCATAAACGTTGCAATCCTTAAGTCCTGTTCCTCAGTCTGTCCATGAGACAGCTTTCAAATCCACCAGCTGATTTCAGCCACATTTGGAAGGAAAATAGAACTGTCAAAGATAATAGGTGACTGGATAAAATTGGAGAGCCCTATTACAGCTCCTAATCTGCAACATGAGTTCAGCACCTATTAGACATCAGAAAATGATCATGGGAACTTAACACCGGGCTCCACAAAGCAAGAGGAGACCAGGACTCAGTAGTTCTGCTGCTCTTAGAACTAGTTATCAATAAGGATGAAATTAAATTTAATATATTATGTGGTGGGAGCAAAATTCAAAGAGCTGAATTTGCTTGGTTTTCTGAAAGAGCTGATGCAGTCAGAAGTGAGATTGTTCATGATCCAGCCTGTGAAAGATTTTTAAGTATGATACGATTGTATGAGGGGTTTGAAGAATAGTAAATGTAGCCCTTACATTCAGGCGGACAGACAAAGCGATCTAACAAAGACAGACACTTTTGTCTGAGTTCAAGGAAGGAAAAATTGAAGACATGGAAGTACGCAGAAGGTAAAGAGCCAAAAAGGTTTAGTAAAGTTAAATTTGGCCAGACCAGTTGTCTATCTACCCCTGGCAAAGCAGCTTATTTTTAGACACGGTAGATCTAATCTTCCATACTTCACCTGATGGACTCCTTGATACCGAATGTTATTGATGCTTGAAGTTTGTGTAAATCTATAAAGCAATCACAAAAATTAATTGAAGAAAAGTCTGTCCAAGGATATTAAATATATGGACTCCTATTTTGATTAGGAAGTCTCTGAGCCATACATTTACGGAGGTAAGGAGAAACTCTTGGGGTAGTAAAGTCATATACTCACCTCATTTTTATTCTTTTACATACATTTGCTATAGAGAAATGGACCTTTAATCAGTATGACCATTCTCATACTTTTGTGTTCTTATCTGAACTGCACTGAATTATGTGTCAGGAAGCTATTGGTTAAGCTAGAGAAGATATGGAAATAATTCCAGAATTTTAAGATGTATAAAGCAAGGGCTATATAAACAAACACAGCAGTGATCCTTCTCCACTACTCAGCATTGGTGTGACCATACCTGGAGTACAGTGCCCCATTCTGAGCTCCCCAGTACAGCAGAGATATGGATTTCTTGCAGAGAGTCCAGGGAAAGACCATAACAATGATTAAGGGACTGGAGCACCTCACAGATCATCACAGAATCATAGAATCATAGACTGGTTTGGGTTGAAAGGAACATTAAAGATCACCTAGTTCCAATCTCCCTGCATGAGGAGATGACCTTCCACTAGACCAGGTTGTTGAAAGCCTCATCCATCCTGGCCTTGAACAATTCCAGGGACGGGGCATTCACAATCTCTCAGGGCAACATGTTTTAATGTCCCACCACTCTCACAGTAAAGAATTTCTTCCTAATATTTAATCAAAATTTACCTTCTTTCAGATTAAAACCGTTACCTCTCGTCCCATCACTACATTCCCTGATAAAGACTCCCTCCCCGCCTTTCCTGTAGGCTCCCTTTAAGTCCTGAGAAGCCTTCCCATCTCTAGGCTGAACAACACTAACTCTCTCACCCTGTCCTTATAGCAAAGGTGCTCCAACCCCCCTAATCATCTTTGTGGCCCTCCTCTGGACTTGATCCAGCAGGTGCATGTCCTTGTGCTGAGGACTCCAGAGCTGGACACAGTATTCCAGATGAGGTCTCACCAGAGTGGAATAGAGTGGGAGAATCACCTCCTTTGACCTTCTGGCCACATCTCCTTTGATATAGCCCAGGATGTGATTGGCTTTCTGGGCTGCGAGCACACAGTGCCAGCTCGTATTCAGTATTTTACCCACCAACACCTCCAAGTCCTTCTCCTCAGGGCTGTTCTCAATCCATTCACTGCCCAGCAAGTATTTGTGCTTGGAATTGCCCTGAGCGATATGCAAGACCTTGCACTTGTTTAGTCCAGAGAAGAGAAGGCTCAGGTGCATCCTATTAATGTATATAAATACCTGAAAGGAGGGCACAAAGATGACATGGCCAGGCTCTTTTCAGTGGTGCCCAGTGGGCACGCTGTGATTCTCTGACTGCAGAGAGCAGAAAGAGGTGATAGAACTCCTCAAAGGTAGCTTCTAGATCACATATTATTTTCCCGGTACCCTGAAATACTTCAAAATATAAAGCTGGAATACAGATTAAATTTGCTGACTAAACAAAGCTGGAGTAACGTACAGAAGGCATTAGAGAACACTGAAGAGTAGGAAAAATAAAAATAGAAAACAATTAGCACAAAGTACCAGGTTCTGCTTATCAGCTGGAGGAACAGAAGAAAGAGACCTGGAGTGCTAACCAGTTCTGGGGTTAAGATCAAAGCTGTATGCTTTTGGTTCCCTATCAGTGACTTTACATTGCTTCAATATATTTTGAACCTTAGCAGTAAATTACAGTCCACCTAAACTGGGTGCCATGAATTTCCTCACAAAGACAGGACTCAGCATTTCCTGACATGTTTTCTGAATCACACGCTGTGCACAGAGGTACACAGAGCTAGCTTACAGAGCCAGTCCTTCTGTAGAACCTGAAACTCTGCATCCTCCGCTGCTTGGGACCCAGGCCGCTCTGCCAGGCACTTCCCCTTTGTTCAGTTGTTCACTTGTCATGGGATCAAATTTGCACAAACTTGTATTAAACAACAGTTTATTAAGTTTGTAGGAGAAAAACCTACCTTCCTGCTTCCTGAAGAAGTTGTGACACAGTGGAAGCAAGACTGCAGGAATCAGGGGTTCAGACAGTGGTCAGATGTGAGGCCAGGCTCAGAAACCAAGGGGTGAGCATGTTAAGAGGGAAGGTAGAGAGATCCACCTTCTTCCATTTGGATTGTTCCACTTTGTTTATTTTTAAATACAGGAATTATGTAATACAAAAAGGGTTAATTGTCCCTTAGGGCTGCCTTTAAAGCATTGTCTGGATGGTGCATATGTAGTCCTTACTGGAAATCCTAGCCTATAACCAGATGACAAGTTGTACATTGAGGACCATTGATCTTCTCTCCATCAGGGCATGTTGCCATTAGGCCAGTGGCAGTGTTGCTGCTGCTGCTTCCCACTGGGAGAAGGCAAGCCCAAGCAGAAGAGACCACCATGGACCCCTATCTCAGTGTTTAAGCAGTATTTCCAACAGGCCTTTTGGGATTTGAACTTTAGCAGTATCTAAATGAAGCAGCTATTTTGATTGTCTTGTTAGTCAGAAGTCCTGAAGCTGGCTGCCTCTAAAACTGATAGTCCAACCAAATAATCTCCTGGATAGCTGAGTATTTATAATCTTCTCCAGTGTGAAAATAACTTAACATGAATTGTATTTTAAGTGGGAAGGTTAGGAAGAATTCAACTGTTGTTGACTTATTGAAGGTGTTCTTCTCAAATCTAACAGAAGCACTGAATGTATTGTGGCTAAATTTGGCTTTTCACTGCTTGTAGTTAAACATCTTTTTGCATGGGCAAATTATGTGGCTGAGCCTTTCTAAGGAAAGTATTTACTAGGAAGATATTTCTCTGATTCATTTCTGAAATTACTCACAAATATTTTCATTGGAATTAGAATCTTCTTAGCTCTATTCCACACGGGTGGAAAATAGTTTTTAGTTGACAGAAAATATGTTACTTAATGTGTTCAGATAAGCCGTCCTCTGGTTGTTTAAGCTTTAAGATCTTATCACCTTAATAGTCATTCTTGTCAAGAAGATACGTGAGAAGTTGAGGTCTGTAATTATAGAGACCAGTGTTGAATCCTAGTAATTTGTCTAGGGAATGGTGATAAGCTGTCCCAAGGGACAAAATTTGGCACTGGAGCAAATACAGATGGATTTTAAAAGAAAATTGTCAACCCAGAGACCAATATTGATGACTAGCGGCCTCACTATTATTATACTGAGGTTTGTTTATGGAGCACTGCTCAACATAAGGCCTGCAGACATTTCAGGAGGAGAAAAAAGATATGGGAGGAGACTGGTTAGGCTTGGCTTAGTGGGCTGCAAGAAGCAACATGGAGCAGTAACTGCAGCTGGAATGTTCTTAGAAGAAGGAGGAAAAATAGGAAAGAGCTGGAGGAAAAGCCGCTGGATGTCGTGAGATTGGCTGTAGGAGCAGCAAGGAGCAGCAGGACTGGGGCGGTGTGCCCTGCTCTCGACTGTGGATGAGTGTTGGGGCTCTGAACTCCAAGGTCTCAGAGGAAGTAGGTCAGTTTAAAACTTGCACTGATGACGCAAGTGGCACCTGCAAAACCTGTGAACTGAGGGGCTGAGTTAAAAGCTAGTGGTACATTCCTTCACGTGGCACCTAAAGCAATTGTGCCCATGACAGTTTCACTGTCTGAACACGGAAAGCATCGTGTGTTATTTATCAGGATATGGCTATTTATAGGAACCCATGGAGGGCTCAAGATGGGGGAGGCTGGTGGCCCGGTATATGTTTTGCCCGTGCCTCTGACTTTACATTATCTCTGCACATATCTGTACGTCAGAGTGCCACACTTTCACAATGACAGCCCAAAGAGGGATCAGTTGTGTTATTATCTAAATCCCAGCAGTGTGCTTGACTCTGATGATGACACTAATAAACCCTATTTTTGTACACAGAAAACTGCTCTGAGAAAAGCAAGAAGAATGGCAGATGGGAGCTGCAGCTTACCAGGTGTGCAGGTTTATAGGGACTACTTGTCTGGAGTTTTTACTCATTATCTTTTCATATGGTACCTTCTCTAAAAAAGCCAGTGTGGTTCTGGTCTCTCAATTATCTGTTTGTGTGCCTGTACACATGTACATAACTGTCTGTAATCTTCCTCTGCATTATTGCCAGCATGATTTTTTTAAAATCAGAACAGTTGCCAGTAGCTTTGTCTCTGCCTGTTTCCTATTCTGACAAAGGTGCGATTTCACAGAGCGCATCAAACTGTTCTTATTTCTCAGACTGTCCCAAAGTTTGATCTTTTTAAAAGGAAAGATAGGAAAGGCACCTTGAGTATTACTGCTACTGCTGTTTCCCTTTAATGGCTGTATGGTGACACTGCTTCGCACAGGATTACTGTCACTGGCGCGGAGGGGATAGGAGATTGGCTGCCTTAAGGAATGAGACGAGATAATAAAGGAAGGAGGATGTTACCTCTGCAGCATCTGGCTCCGTCTCTCAATTTTCATTCCCTGTGTTCTGTGTTGATCCAAGGTGAGGTCTGAAGCAGAGTCTTGCTTTTGCACCCCTGCCATTGTTCAGTACTAGCAAAGAATGAGAATTGTGACAAATCTATTTTACTTAAAATAACTGAACTGTGTAATTGGTTGAGAAGGCTCAGCAGCCTCGTACGATAAAGCCGAAAGTTATGCAGATCACCAAAGGTACAGGATACACTGGCAGAGTGATGCAAAAAATTGACTTATGCTATATTATTCTTCGGTAAGTATTGATGTAATTATATTACTTAAGTAAGTGCTCATATTGCACTGAACACAGTTTTCAGAGTGCTGCACTTCTGCTGACCTGAAATAAGAACCCTAAGTTTCTTAACTACATTTTGCTTTGTGCCACAAAGGCTGAAGTTTTCTCTGCAGAAATCAGATTCCAGTATACTAACCCCTTTGGAGTGAAGTAGTTCGAGCTCATCTGAGTCTTTTTTGCTTCATGTGCATCAAAAGTGTCACAGTTAAGACTGTGTGTCATGGTAGGAGAGAAAAATCGTAGAAGGAGTGAGAGGCCCAACAAACAGTGGGTTGAAAAATCAGAAATGTTTTAGCCGACCTTCAATTGTTGGGATGAATTTTCCTCTGAGGGCGGGGGCATGTGGGTGGCTCTTGAGCTTATGCCTGTCATCAAACACGTAACTACTCTGCCGGTGGTTTTACCTTTGCATTCTTCAAAGCTGTGTCAATCCCAGATAACATAAGTAAAATTGTTGTCCCTTAAAAATCTCAGTAATGAGAGATTTCAGTTTTCTATTGAAAGTTTCCTGTAATAGTCTTTCTATTTTTTGATGTCCGTCCCTTTCAGGGAGGGGTAATTAAGAGCCAGAAAAGAAGAGAAGAAAAAAAAGTATCTCACCTTTCTGGCATATTTTCAAAGGATTCAATTATGAAACACAAAACAAAATTCCTTTAAAAACATGATTGATGTGGGAGCTTTAACTAGGCGCTGTCATTCGATATGGGGAGGGGGGTGTTATTACTGTGTATTGTGCGATGGAAATGTGCCAGGATGCCAGGCTGTTGACAGCGTTCGTGTGTGGTATATATGTGTTACAAGAATAGATGGGCTGCAGAGAGGGACATTTTGTTTCTTCTTTCACTAGTTCATTCCTTTAATCTGAACTGAAATGGAAAGATCTTACTGTGAGGCAAGGAGTTTTGAGTGAAAAGAGCTGTTAAGAAAATCTGCCTTGAAGGGGAATATTTTATATACAGAATGTTATATTCTCTAGAATGGAAATGCTTGAAAGCTGGTGGTTGTTCCCTATGTTACGCATACCGCAGAGGGCTGAGAAGCCGTTCATGATCATTTGATGTTCCTGATTTTCTGCATATGTACGCACACATATACACATGTATGTGTACTATTTCGTATACACATATTCATCTATATTCATATACATCTAGATTATATGTCAATACCTATATATGATATACATGGTATGTATATGACAGCACAATGACTGAGAATTGTAAAACACTATTAGCACTGTCTATCAATAGTCTTTAGAGTTAAGAGCTGCTTCTGATGGAGGGAAGGCGCTCTGTCTCATCTAGAGAAAGACAATAAACTGTGAAACCTTTATTATTTTTGAAAATACAGTTCAAAAAGTGAGTAGTAATAAACAATGACATTTTTCACCGGTTTTCTTAGGAAAATTCAGGCAATAGTTTAAGGGTTACAAAGAGTAAGCCTTAAAAATCAGAAATTTTGTTCATGAAGCGGGTAAAAAATAGTTTAATAAAATGTTTAATGGTGATTTGGTTTAAGCCAAAGAGACATTTGTGTATTTTTTTTTCTTAAGATCTCTGAGATTTTTACTTAGAACTGTAGCTAAGCATGGTAAATACATTCACCAAGATTGGGGTTTGAAACTGCATTTATGTACATGAATAACGTTGCTGAGATCTGTGCTAGACCGAGTAGGTAAATGTGATTGCATGTGATGCACCACGACTTGATCTTTTGCTCGTATCAGAGAGCTGAGAGCTGGCCCTGGCTGGACTCCAGCATTGTTTAAAATGGTTTCCAGCAGACCTTAACTCAGATACCCTTCTTTGTGATGCTTTTGCAAACAGCGTTGAACACAGTCTGAGCAACAAGTCCATTCACAAAAAATTGCACCCAGACAACAAATCTTTCAAAACTGCTTGTGAGATGATTGCTTTACTACAGCACTAGCTACTTAAAGCACTTAAGAATTGTGCAGTAAATAAAAGATACTGTGAGAAACTGCTAATAAAGTTTAGAAAACCACCCAGTGACAAATTTCAAAAGAGTAATGTTTTGATAGAAATGACACTACTTTAGCATAAGTAGGAAAATTATCCAAGGGGTAGAAGATGAAAGACTCAGAAAATTTAGCTTCTTATATAGTGCCACACTCATATCCTTTTCCTGTAGGTCTAAAATGAAAATTGCCGTTTAAGAATAGAGATTTTGAACAAATGGCAGTGTTGGCAGAAAGAACTGCAGGTCCTTGGATTTTGGAGAAAATATGTTAACATCAACATACTGTGTACATATTGCCAGGACTAAGGAGAAAAGGGCAATAAGGTAAAACATTTGTCTGAATATATGTCTCAAGACCTGCACTCAGACAATGGAGTTTTTTCATCCATTATATCAGAGCCATTAGATGAGGTCAGTAAATTTACCATTTGAAGACACCTAGGTAAAATATAACCATTTTTTTCAATGGAATAACTGTTCAGATTAGAGCCATTGTAGGGTATGAAAAAAGTGTTCAAGACAAAATATCTAAAATGGAAGAGACTGGGCGGCATTGTTAGGAAACAACAAATTTTCTGTTGAAGAATCTCCTTAAATTGGCCAAATGCCTTTGCAGCAGATAATGAGCTATATATCCTGAATACTGAGTCTGAGAATCTTTAATTGCTCGTAAATCCATGTACTGGAAAGTTTTGAACAGTTAATGAGTTGGCAACAGACTTCAAAGAAAAGGATTTCCTACAGACTGAATTAGTAGAAACTAACGGACAATGGGTAAATAACAAGGACTGCAGCTGAAGTGTTGGGGACTTAGGACGAACCAACCCATGTATTTCGGAGATTAAATCTTTCCTTCACGGCCAAGTATATCTGTCTTCTAAAACGATTATGACTTCTACATATAGTTTGAGGCATGAGGTTCAAACAATAATTCATATCTTGCCTTACTGCAAAACTATCTTGGATGCTTAATTTTCTTCACAGGTGTCCTTAGTTGTTTGAAACAGAAGGAGTTGCATAAAGGACAATGTTACCATATACCTTATAGCTGTGAGTGGTTTCTGTCTCTCTGTTCTTTGAGTGAGAGTTTGATGAGGACTTACTTGTTCATGAGAATACTCACACGCAGAAAAATCTGTCTTTTGGGGCCTTGCATCTTGCATCTGTGTTCTTGAAACGAATGTTTTGATTTGGATCCCTGTTGCATGTCTCAGCACCTTGTACTGATACCCCTCAGTGAACATCTAACTTGACATCAGTTCCACAACTGGCTGTCCTCTCATGTGGCACTAATGACCAGGCAGATTCAGCAAACTCTGCACATGCCTTGTTAACACTGATCCTTCTTTGACATGTCTTCTTTCACTGATAGAAGACAGATGGCATCTACAGACAACCTCGTTTGAGATTACAGATTTTGTAGGAACCTGAATGTGTATGTTTGATAACTTTTATGTTAGGTGATCTATTAGAATTGCTCCAACGTGCTTTGAAATTTCTGATAATTTCCAATTATATTGTTTTTTTCATCCTTGTTTTGGTTTTTGCCAAGTTTCAGAAGGGAAATATCATTTTGAATGTTGTCTGTGGATGGATCTCAGAGAAGCATTTCGTTAATCTGTGCCCTAAGCAAGGCTATTTTTTTTTCTGGACTTTTTGAATGGTTCATTAGAACAGTGCTCGTGAGTTCCTCCTTCTTCACTGCTCAGCTAATATTTGTGAAGTTAGTTTCAAACCTACCATAAAAGTTAAGACATTGCAGAAAAAACTTACAAGAATCAGACAAATAAGAGCATCATTAGCAGATGTATGAATAAAAGCACGTATCGTGAAACATATATTCATGTTGATTAAAATCTTGAGAAAACTATTTCTGTGGACATGTTATAGTGGATGAAATGACTGTACTAAACCATGTAAATAAAGATGTCCATTTCAAGTTTTACTATCTCAGAAGTTATTAGATACTAACATCCAAACTAATGGACTGTGAGAATCTCTTAACAAAGTCCAGTTATTAGTAGAATAAAACCAGTGGTTTATGAATGACTACATAAACAGAGTAAGAAGAAGTATATCTTGTGTCATTTTCATTTTCTGTAGATGTTTAGAAAACAATCAGAACAGGTATTCGATCGTGGCTCAGCATTTCTTTTTGATTTTTCAATGCTTAAAGACACCCTACATCAGACCTGCTTTTAGTACAGATTATTTTCCCTTCTGTGGAGGCACAGCTCTGCCTAAAGGGAGAAAAAACTAGAACCAAAGCTTTCCCAGCTCTTTATGTTTTGCTGAGGAACATGCAGCAGCCTTCAGTCAGGTTTCTGCTTGGCTCATGGTGTCATGAAGCAAGAGTACAGGGTGTTTAAGGCTTTGCTCCCTAGCACAAAAGATAGTTAGGCAGGATCTCTGCAGAAAATTTATTCTTTTTAACACGTGGACTACAATTGAAAAAGTAATGAAAAAATAAAGTGTTTTCCAAAACATCTGCCCATAACCCTATTCAGTGCTCTCCATCAGTCTAGAAGTTTTGTCTCCCTTCTTGGGGAACTCTGACAGAGTGCATTTACAAAGTAAAAGGTGACACCTGCTGTGAAAGCAATGAAGATTATTAGTGTGTCCAACTTCAAATACTTCTCAGTCTTTCAGTGATTATGAATGCTTCCTATCAAAACTGTCCAAGACGCTAGAATTTTTATATGGGTTTCTGCAAAAAGATAAACCTTGGAAGTTGCTAGACTGTAAAATAGCAGTACACTATGACACTGGCAAACCTTTAAAAGATAAATCTTGGCAGCCACTGGACTGTACAATATTAACACACTTTGACACCATTGGATCTCTGAAACTCCAGAGAGGGATCTTACAAGTGTTTTTTCTCATGTAACAAAATGAAGAAGAATGTCTAACCTTAGAAATCCATCTGGCTTAATTTAATTTGCAACTATTCTATATAAGTGTATATATCTTTACTGAGCTCCTTCTAGAAAGGCAACAATGGCAATTACTTAGTTGGTTTATATACTGTAATGATGGCTCTGAAACAAAGCCTGTCAATTCCAGTTCTCTGAACAATAGCTTATCTGTAAAAAATAAGCTTCCAAAATAGTCAATAATTTTAACAACAATGTAGTTTTGCCATATGCAAGCTTTTGAAAACAATGAGCTTCAGCCCACATGTTTGCAGCTGCCTAAAATCACTAGGGGCTTCTTATTTTATATTTAAATAAAATATTCTATTGTCCCCTTTTCTCTCATTTTAGCATTAGTGAGAAACTCCCATTTCCTTCTCTCTCCCATCTTCCCTTCCCTGTCTGAGGCATTTTAAAATTATCCTTAAAACCCCTACAGAAACGCAACCTCTCAGCTCACTGATCCAAGAGATTCCATCTACTAGGAACCCCTGAGACTCAGATTCTTGTAGCCCTGCTGTGGGAGCAGCTACCTGGTTGAATTTTCTTTGCACATTTTTGCATAGCTCCCATGCCGCAGCATTTGCTTGACCTCCATACTTCCTTCTCTTCTCACAGTCCCCTCCTTGGCATTCTCCTGTGCTCTGTAAACAGCACATTCGCCTGCACTCTGACTCTATGTCCTCATCTTCACGCTTGTCTGCCCTTCTGCATCCCTCCTGGTCCCTACATTAGTCTCACTCAATTTGCTGTCCCGTTTCCGAACACATTTTCCTTCTCTGCTGCTCCCACTGTCTCTGGCATGTCCATATTCTCCTGTCTCCGCCTGGCCCTTGCAGAGTAGCTAACAGACCATTAGCTTCCCTGATGGCATCCTGTCTTCTGCCCAACTGCAGATAACAAGGACTGGCATCCATCTTCACTGGTTTACCCTCACTTTCACCCAGAAACTTTAAATGGATCTGGCAACCAACCCTCTGAGATCAGGCTTGGTCTGGTCCCGGTGTTGGTAAAAGGAGATGGAAGGCATTTAACTTACAGATCAAATTTCACAGTTTTGTAAATAGAAAAAATCTAGTAATAATTGTCATATCCTAAAAGTAATTAGTAATATTTTAATAAAAACCCTCTAAGTAATCTAATCTATGATTTGAGTGAGAACATGAAGGCTGTTGAGACTGTTGACAGAGGTCCTATGCAGCAGTTGCGTAGGTGGGAGATCAGAGAGGACTGAGAATGGAGATTTTCCTCTGTTACTGGTGGGACTGTGCTCCCGTGAAACCCTTACAAAACGTTACCATCCCTTACTGAGGTAAAATCCTAAATAAATGAACCTTGTTTGCCTCAGTGGCTTTCACCTCTTCAAGGGAAGTTGCCCCACACTTTGGAACAATTCCTGCCATTTCTGTGACAGCTGTCTGTAAAAAACAAGAAATGATGGCAACTTCATTATGGTATCTTTGGCTGCACACCGTAGAAAACTAATCATGACCTAAAACTAATCACTGGACCTAATAAAACACCTTGCCTTCTATGACCACAGAAGCTATATTTTATTTCTAAAGTTAATCTACCCTTAATGTGTGGGGAGGGAGGACAATAGACCATGTCCTCGCAGCGCAGGCTGGGAATCTCAGGTACAGTGTGGTTTTGACAGCTTTGAATAGCAATCCATCACTTAACAGACAAATAGAGGCTACGGTCTCTTTGCAGCAGCTCTTTTTCAACACCAGGATGACATCTGTGCCCTCTGCAGAGGATTGCATGGTGTCAGCTTCAGAGAGGGATAGGTTTCAAGCACACGCTGTTTGCAAGATGGTTTAAGTGTTATTTCTTCTTCAAGAACTGGTTCTCCAAGGCTGATACAGTATTTCTGTCTGTCACCCAAACATTTCAGCAAGCGCATACCAAAATAGGAGAGCTAGATAGATAGTGGAAAACAGCAAATGGAGGATCACAGCCATATAGCAGTATGTTGCAGGCAAAATAAGAAGTTGTACTGTCATAAAAAACTCCATCTGAAAGCAGAACTGATGTAATATGTACCTCAGAGGATTACGTAATGATATCTCCTGATGTTGCTCCCTGATGAAAGTTTTGAAAATAGGGATAAATACTCGTAAAGACATGTGTAGGCATTAAATGCATTAAATATACCCATTATAAAGAGAATTTGCAAGTGAATTCTTAAGAGAATGGAAGACAACACAGCAAGAATAATTGCAAGTTTGTTATACAGTCCAACATTTTGACCCATCATAGTCCTCTGAAAAAGATGAGTTGTGTTCTTTGTTAGGATTTTTTGGTAAAATATAATGTACATTTAATAGTTAATGCCATGTTCTCATAAAGAAAGATCAAAGGTAAAAATGCTAATCTATATTTTTTAATTATTTCAGTCTTTTACTATACAGTGCTTTTTTTCACGGTGACCTTGTTGGAAGTCTGATATTGTCAGAACATTTGACTGTCCAGGTCATTAAGGACCATGCTTTCCCAATTTTTTTAAGATATTTCACTACTAGAGAAAACTACAGAGCCTTTTTTTCACTTTCATACACAAATAGAACAGTGGGATTATACAACCAGGTATTTACTTCATTATTTCTTCTGGTGGATATCCGTTCTTTGAGTAAAGTTGAAATGGTTTTAATCAATCATGGAGTGGATTTAGCTGAATTTTAATTTTAACAATTTAACCAGTAAGAACAATGCCCCTGGAAATAGTTTATTGTAATCAAAAAGGCATATAATAACCCAAGAACTCTTTCCTACTAAGTAATTTCCTGCTGTATTTTTGGTATTTATACTGATAGAGAACACAGTAATTGTATTATAACACAATTGTGTTGTTAATAAATGTGTTGTGTATGTGTAGTTGTTTTGTGTTAATATATAATTGTGTTGTGTGTGTAATAGCTCTCAGTCACTCACCCTGTGGCCTTTCAGAAGTCATTTGGCAGTTCCATAGATTTTTAAGCCATCAGGGATTATTCTATCATCTTGTCCGATCTTTCCACATAAAGCAGGTCAGAGAATTTCATCTAGTTACTCTTGTATTGAGTTGAGGAGTTGATCTTTGACCGAAGTTTGTCTCTATGTCACTCAGTTTACCTGTTTTATTATTTTTTAAAATGGGTGATATTACTTCCTATTTAGTACCTAAGCTGTGAAGACTCATTAATGTTTCTGAATGCTCGGAGATACTGGGATTTTAACGTGCTGTAAAAGCGAACAGTAGAAATATTTCCAGGATTTTTTAATCAATGTGATGAATAGGATACTGGGACAAATTAACCAGTGGTGGTTCCACCAGGAAGGAGTTTCGCCAATTTGGTCCAAGATTTTTTGTTGTTATAGTTGCTGATAATTTGAGGAAGAAAAGATATATGGTACAAAAATGACTGTTTTTTAAAGTGTTAAAAATAAAATGTTAAACAGAAAGTAACTTTACGTATTTAATGTCATTAAATCTAATTAATTACATTTTCTTTAGGTTTCAGCTTAAAAATTTGTAGAGATGCTCATTCCTTTTATCTTCATTTGGCCATGTATGTGTTATTAATTATTTGTTACTTATTTCCATAAACATTTTATGATATTAGTGGTGTGAATGTAAAATCAAAACTCTTTCACTGGAGCATCACTGGGACAATATAGTGATGCTTGCTCTGCTCCATGCGTGTGCCAAAGAGTCTCCCTTTGAAGACATTCAGTTATGTATGAGCTATTGCCTAGCCTGTCCCAGGCCACAATGTGCTACCGTTTCCATGCCTGCTCCATCGCCTTTGCCTTTGCATCAGGCAAAACCAATTTACCGACAAAGGGTGGGAACCCTCTCAGATCATATGTAATGAGAGAACAGGAGTAGGCAATGAAAGACCTTTATTCCATCTTCAGTGAATGTGATTTTAGTATGTTAACTTGGCTTTATATCAGTTGCTTTCAGGGTACCTACAGTGGTATGTATAGCCATTTAGAAGCATTTT
The DNA here is from genome assembly GCF_000710305.1 of Buceros rhinoceros silvestris. Classification (NCBI taxonomy): domain Eukaryota; kingdom Metazoa; phylum Chordata; class Aves; order Bucerotiformes; family Bucerotidae; genus Buceros; species Buceros rhinoceros. The sequence goes on from NW_010409820.1 coordinate 83,284, forward strand.
CTTTCAATTTGCTGTATTGAGCAGTATTGCCCTTGCTGCTGAGAGTCTTCTCTGGATCCTCCTGGTTGTTTAAGAATTTCCTCTTCTAGTGGCTTTTGTGAAGTCTTTTGGTCAGAATTTCAGTTTACAAGAAATCTCCTTCCGAAGAGGGTGTAGTCAAGGCCATTCTGGTCTGTTATGTATACTGTCTATTTATATTTACCCAAAGTCTACGTATATTTAGTCTATTTGAAAAACACATAGAGATGTATTTGCTGAACAAACAGCTGCTATCACAAAGGTACATTTAGACTGGGCAGAGTAAAACTTTTAAGACTGGTAGTACTCACGTGGAGTGAACTACTGCATGGGAGGCACTAAAACCGGTGATAATGATTTTAAATCTCTCTCCTCCATCCAAACCTTATTTTTTGAGCAAATTAAAATAATTTTGCTAGAGCTATTTAAACTTCAGGCTTGTTGTTTTACCTCTGAACCATTAATATGTCAATAGAAATAAATACTTGTAATATTTTAAGAATTAAAAGGAAGTTGTTTCAATGCTTTGATGATTTACAGCTGTTATAATTTAAGCTTTTGGGAACTAGTAAAATCCTGCAGGATCTGTTCCTCGGACCGGTTTGGCTCTGATTTCCTCTCGAAGTAGAAAATAATAATTTAGTTTCCTCAGGTTATTACTTAATTTCTTCCTTGGTATTTGAAAAGTTGCATCCTTTCTTCATTGTTCACTATAAAAGTGGGGAAGAGGAGGTGACCAGCAGGGCTGTTGGGGCCCAGAGAGACAATCTGTGGGACGAGAGTCTTGAGAAGGAGACAGCCAGAACAGGGAAGGGGTCTCAACATTTGAGGCAGAGAGCTGTGTAGCACCAAGTTAATGCTGCTGGACAAGTCCTCTTTCACACACAAAAAAATTGAAGCTGAGGGAAGAGAGACCTTCTAGTCTACTTACGAGAGAAGAATAAAGACTTTTTAAAAAAAATTCTGTTTTGAAAGGAAATGCAGATAACACAATCACTACCATGCCTTCAAAGATGTAACTGTTTTTAGCTTAACTGGCAGGTAATCCAAGAGGTGCTGTTATTCTTGCTTCAGGACTTGCAGCTGCTCCCATACACGTAACAAGTACTTGGTCCTTTTTTGAAAGACTACAGAAAAAGACTGTGAAAAGAATTCAGCGATAGACAGAATAGTTACTTATTCACTCACTTAGAACTGGGAGAATCAAAATCAAGTAGATTAATAGTTTAGGTTCTTTGCAAATCTTGAAGTTTCCTGGCATGCAAAACTCCTACATCCTTCTTGCCAAGAACAAGAAAATACGCATTTCATTACAACCGCCTTAACTTTGACCTGTGCATTGTGGCTTCTGTGTATTATTTGTATCATACTCATTTACAGCAGAATTCATCTTCACTATGTTCAGCCATCTAAAGTTAGGGGTTTCATCTAAGGCATTTGTCCAGGTTCCCCTTATAAGAAATGGGGAAAGATAGGTTCCTCCAAATGCCAATTCATCCCATTTTTAGATAGGTGTCTGAGATAGACTGGATGAATTAGTCTCTATCAAAATCTCTCTCCTTTTCTTATAAAAGAACTTAAGTGATTAGCTTAGGCTACGTCCCCAGCTTTAAGACGAATCCTTCCCAAATATTTTCTTTTAAGGGATGCATTTAACTGAAAAATATCTGGTAATCAATTTGCCATGTGTTATTTTGCTTAAATTTGATAAGTGATATTTCTTTGGGATCATATGCCTCCTGTTTAATGAATAAATATATAAAATAATAGTAAAATTACATATGATTAGGCAGTTGATCAACACATGATGTTAACGTGCGCATAAATCATTCTCACATTCTCTTTCAAATAAGTGCATTCATTTAGACTGCTGGTGGAAAACAAAGGTTGTTTTTAATAAGGCACCAATCATGAAGAATTCCTTTTGAAATATTACAGAACTACAAGAACTAAGTACTTCTGAAAAATTGGGCTGATAATTTAGATTTAGGGTCAGAGTAGGGTTGGAGTTGTAGTGTGTTTGTTTCTGTTAGATAGGAATTCTGTGTAACTATGAGCTCTTTAATACTCCCAGCTACTAATTTCTTTGAGTTTAATCATCTCGTTTTGGAAATGATGCAATAGATAACACCACTATTGTCTCTTTGCAACATCAATTAGTATTTGAAACAAAGGAGGGTTTGCAAGCTTGGACTTGTTCCTATATTTTTACATAATCTTGTTCGTTTGTGTATGTGTGCATGTGTGAGAGAGAGAGAGAGAACATGATAGTGAATGAATCAGTTATTAAGAGTTTTTAAAATGGGGGAGCCAGGACATCAGCTTATTAAATTACAGGAACAAGTGGTGCAGGGCAGGCAAAGAATGCCTCTCGTGGAGTCCTGCCTCTTTCACTGAACACCTCATAAGATATGCACATCCCTTAAGTGGCTAAGTTAGCCATGCATGCACGCACATCACAGCATGCCTTCCTTCCAAATGCTGGTAGAAAGGGCTAAAAAGTCACTGCAAATTATGTGACACACCTGGCAGTAGTACAGGCAGCAAGTTGCTACCAGACCTATTCCTTTCATGTCAACAAATTGCCCTCTCACCTGGAAGAATATGTCTAGAGTGAGAAATTATTTGCCCTAGATACAAACTTGGTTCTCTGACCTGTTCAGTGAAAATCAAGTTAGAATGGATTTAAGTACCTTCAGCACTGTGTTTGCACTGTTTTCTTTAACCCACTGCTCCAGAAATTGCAATATTTTCAATGCCTAGGCCTATGCATGTGACTGATGGAAGTACAGATCTCCTATTGATTGATCGG
>NW_010409820.1:86216-93208 GCF_000710305.1 Buceros rhinoceros silvestris
TCGGAAGAGTTCGCCAATAAAAAATTCATTTTGGTTTCTTTTACTCTCCCTCACTATAGCTGTATCTTCCGACCATGTTGTGTAATACCTCTTCCACCTCTAAAGTTTGATGCTTGCATATTCAAAAATAAATCACATTCTTCCTTCACAAGAGCCATCGCAAGTATGAATGAATTTGCATTCAGAATGTGTTGGTGGGGACGTAAGAGTGAGTCTGCCATTGGAATCCCAGATTTGTATTTATTACATTCATTTAATGATACTTCATGTTGTTATAACTGCACCAAGCCTTGATACCACTCAGTTTACAACAGCTATGGAAGATTATGCAGATACTCCCTCATTCTTTGCCTTGCTTGCCTTTCCCCTCCCATACCTTCTGCTGAACTAACACTTTTTGAGAAAAACATGGAGGAAACTTGTGTTCATGTCACCACAGATAATCTCTGACACTCATCTCTTTTTGCACAAGTTTTGCATTTCTGCTGCAACATAACTGGGAGAGCAAACAAGCAGAAACGTCATCCAAGGTACACATCTAGAAAAACTCTTGGCTTATACTATGATGCGATATTTCGCATCTTTTCTTAGGAGTGGGATGCCCGTAACAACAGATCACCATCACGTCTTCTCCTGCATTTATGGTGGTGTCTTTTGTCATTTAAATCCTCCCAGTTCAAAAGGCAAAAGTAGAGGATTCTACTTAATAACAAAAAACTGACTTACGATTTTTTTCCCTGTAAACCTGAGAGAAAATTCCTTCAAGAACAAAACCTTAAAGCTGACCATTACTTGCTCTGAAGCCCCAGTAAAGAAGCCTAATAAATGAAGAACCACAAATCCTTAGATTCGTTACATATTCAAATTTGGTATACTCACAGTTTAATTCCTGTGGGGAACCTGTAGGAAATAAGAACTTTAAAAAAATCCCTAAAAATAAAATATTTAATCCTCAAACTGGCACATATTTATCACTAGTGTATTGAAAAGAGTGAAATAATGATGAATTACCAGAGGAATGTGCACTTCTATGTTAATATTTATACATTTTTTCTTTGAAGTGAATACAGCAAATATACAGCTGTAACATGCTAGTGAAAATGCATGATAGCTGTAGATAGATCAGTAGATATTCACAAATGGAATGTTGGAAAGACCAGGCACAGGAGTAACAAGAATTTCCAAGGAGGAGAACCAAAATATTTGCCAAGAGTCTACAGCCATGACAAGAAACCTTTAAGATCCACATCCATTATAAATATAAAGGAGATACTGTTTGTTCTTAGTCAGATCCACATGTGGGTATCTGGTGTGCTGCAAATGCCTCTCCATGTTCTACCTTCTCAAGGGATTACTTTTGTCCCCAGGCAGGTTAGAAGCATCCATAGAGAGCATGGGTGAGGATCTTCGTGGTGGTGGGACTGACCTGCTGCTGGTGGAACAGAAAGGCTGGCCGTGATGATGACAATCCAAGTCAAACCTCAGCGCAGTCTAGACCCCAGATATGCTGAGACTAAGGATTGTCAGTGTTGAGCACGCTGAAAGACAGATGACCTGGAAGAGCTGTTTGCTCGCTCACACATGGGTTCAGTCCCTACACACACCACCAGATAAATATATCAGAGGGCAGATCCCAGCACCTTATGACATGGGACACAGCTTTGCACATGGTCATGAACCCAGAAACCTCTGCATATGAACTATCATACGCAGTTCTCAGGGCTGATAACAAATGGGGAGATGGAGGACAAGGGGACGTTAAAGGGAAGGAGTTTTACCCGGTAGGCCTTGACATGATACACTTAGTTGTTTTCAAATCTCCTGACTCTGAAATCAGCAGCAGCTGGGTAAGAACTTTCCCAGGCTCTGAAGATTTAAGTGCTGTGAAGTTTTAAGTTGTCTGTAGATACTTTGGTGATTTCTTTTATTGCTTCTTTCCTTTGGCAAATATGAAAGTCATTAGACTGCTAAAAAGTTTCCCTCTGGATCTGATGTAATCTTTATTTGCTGGAGCTATTTAAATCTCAACAAAATACTTTTAAATGAACTGAAGGAACTAATTCAGCATCTGAAGGCAGATACCTATGATGACCTAACGGACTTTTTTTTCCTTTTGCTTTTTTGTTTTCATCACTAACTTCTGTGATTCTGTCAGTGTTTCAAATGAGATTTCCAAGTGCCAGAGAAATAGCTTCGTGTTAGGGGGTTATTTTTATAATTCAGTGCATCCAAACTTCATGAAAAATATGCAAATCACCTTCATTATAACCATATCTTGTCGCAACATGCAGCATACGTAGTGCCAAAAATGAAAGCATTCATGGCATCTTTTGGGTCCTAAGATCCAATTATGTCTTTTGTTGTTCCTTTTTGGCTTTCTGTGTCAGCTGCATGCTCTGTAAAGTTACTGATTACTGACCTGTTGGCAACTTTACAAATCAGCTTTGAAATGCAAGCTGTCAGTAGCTCTTGAGTACCCCAGTCCCAGGTTACCAAGGCCATGAAATGCTGCACTGAATATTTAATCAGTTTTCCCTCTGCTTCTGCCTAGCTTTTTCCAGGTTAAGGTCAATTTTGAAACCAGCTGAATTCTTTAATAATCACTGTCTTTGCAGTCCTCACTGGGTTCAAAAGGAAGAACAATTTTTCCCTTGCATTAATATTAATTCTTTTACTGTGGGGCCTTATTACAGTGGCATATTTTCTGTTCAAGTATTCATTGTTAGATCACAAAATGCACTACAGTCTAGCCAAAGTATTGTCTCATGAAGATATGTGTGAACTGCCCCAAACCCAAAATTTCACTGCCCCCACTTTTAAAATGAAGCAAGGCTGCTAATGTAACCCATTCCACATTTTTCCGCTGCAGCCATGCTACTGGGAGGAGAAAGCTTGCCACCCAGACACGTGTCCTTTGACTCACCTTTCTAAATGTGACAACTGCAGTTTATTTAGTAATTCTACCGTCACACTTTGATCTGTGCTTTGAAAAGTTGCAGCTTTTTGTCTAAGTAGGCAAGACTAGAATAAGTCTTAATTAGAGCACTGGTAATTCAGACCTAAATGTGAAACAAAGCAGTAATCCATATTTCCTCCTCACTTTTCTTTCAGAAGCATTTATTTATCATTTAGAACTTTGCTTTGATTTAACGAGTAGGTTCTTACTTGATTGCAGCAGTGAATAATCCAGAAATGCTTTATTTTCAAAGATTCTAATGGTGCTTTATTTTACTAGATATCCTAGAAGTTATGTTTATTTACAGTTTCCTGTGACATGGTGACACATGTAATCAGATAGTTATCACCTTTTTTTTTTTACAACAGCTTTTTGCATACTCTCATAGAGTCTCATAATAATGTGATTTTTCACCCTGTAGTGAAAAAAAAAATTATAATTACTCTTTACTACCAAGGAAAGTAGGTCAGGAAGAGGCATTGTGGTGGCATTTCTGGTTCAATTATCAATAACTTCTCATAAAAAGTTGCTGATATTTAACTATCTCTTGAGCATATTTATTCACTTTGAGGCTACTTTTAGAATGCCTGGGATTTCCAGGCACTGGTAGCAGTGCTACTATATGAAAGTGAATTATTTGAATTGTTTTTAAAGTTGTTTGCCCCTGTACCGCTATGAATCTTGAGGCACTTAGTGACAGAATACCTACAATGGGGCACTCCAGGACATTTAAACTCTGGAGTCCACTGAAGCTGGATTTACTCATGTCTGTGAGCAACGCTCTATATTGAATATGTAGAGATGCCTTATAGCAAGACTTGATGAAGGTGTTACTCTACATGTCTCAAAAGAATCAGAAAAATGGGCATAGCTGGGGCAAAACTTACTAACGATGCACGCTAAATATTGACAAACAACCGATGATTCATTTGGTGCATAACCTGCAAATGTAGGACCTGAAGAATCAACAACAAAGTTGAACAAATATTTCTGTGATTTGTAAAGCCTGGTTCTGGTGGCTTTGTGTAAGGTAAGTTCTAGTTTCTTTTTAAGCTCTAGTCAAACTTCTCTTGTGTCTGTAGTTTAATGAGCAGTCCTTTCCCACGATATTTCTCGTATGAGTTGATCACTGTACTGCGTCCTCTTTACGGATGATGGGGAAGAAGAAATAATTTGGTCTGTCTGTTCTAACTGATGGCAAGCTTTTTCTCTTAGTCACATAGGAGGTTAATAATGAGAGCTTTCCTGTTCTGTCTTTTTGAGTGGAGATTGGTCAATATTTAATGCGTTTTGTGGTGGCAGGATGACCAGTGCACACAAAGACACACATGCTGAACTGTTAGAGAAAACTTATTCCCTTATGAAGCCAGACATAAAAATTAGGTTCCCAGTGGCATTCACTGACAACATTTTTAAGGCATGCAATGTACTAATTATACCTTAAAATGGTGTCTTGTTAACAACAACAACAACAACAAAAAAATAGGATAAAGCAAATGAGCTGCTTATTCTAAAAAAAAAAAAAAAGGAAAACACACTTGAAAAACTGAATAAAACATTTTCTGTCAGTTTGTTCTTCTTGAATTCAACCACTTATGGACATTTTGTAGTGCTGTGAGAGATCTCCTGCCTTCTGGGAGATTCCTATTGCTGGGCCTGGCACTGCTCATGTTCCAGTTTTAATAAAGTGGATTTTAGCCATCTCCACAAAGAAGATGAAGATCATCCAAGCAGGTCCAAAAAGTTCAGAGTTTTATGGATACAGGAGTCCGTGTTGCTAAGTCTCTCAATTCAAAACATCAGAGCTGATGGATCCTTTATAGATTTCCTATGAGCAAGCTGCTATAACTACGTAGTTACTGGTCTCACAGTACTTCCTTTACCACACAGGAGAAAAGCTTTCAATGGGAATTCAATATTCTGCTGTTATTTGCAGTTATTTTCTTGTACTTATTTTCATAACTACAGTCCAGCCTTTACATATGCAGCTAGAAAAACAGACAGCATTACAGAAAACAATCATTCAAGGATCTTCAGAAGAAAAGAGGAGAAGATAAGACTGAGAAGAGCACTGGTAAAGGACAAAGAGTGGATAAAACTGAGACTGAACAAGAAAAGCAGTAAATAGGCAATATGAGGCAACTTAATTTGGCCAAATAATTCCTGAACCAAAGACATCTGCTGATGACCAATAATAATAGTTATTTGGTTATCGCATTATGCAATAGGCAAACACTTGTCACTGGAGATCATCCTATTGTGCAAGATTTTTTGTATTTTAACTTGGGAGGGTTTTGCCATTGCTTTGGGTTAATCATAGGTGATACTAGTTAGACTATAACGATTTTCATTGACTAGATTGATAAGTTCCCTGTGAAGTTGAACAATACTCTGGGAACTTCAGGACAGTCTGCATCACCACCCACACAGTGCGTAACTGCATATAGAAAGCATATGAAAGTAATTACCTTTTCCAAACACAAACTAAGGCTTTCTACCTTAGTAACAGAAAAAGAAAAAAGCAGTGCATTGAAGAAAGCTTTTAGCCCTTTGCTGACTGTTACTCTGTCATGATTCAGCTGAACACCATAACAATTGTGAGAAAGTCACACACGCTGAAGTGTGTTATTAGGTCACTGCAAGAACTGGTATTTCTCATGGGTAATGAGATCCCTCATTACACACCAATACAATGCCAGGCTGCCATACCATTTGGTGGTGTATCTTCACAAACAAAGTAGATACTTTATAGACCGATGGACTTTAGACACTTTTCTAGTCAACTTCACAAAGAGCAACCCCACAAGAAAAAGTTGAGCCAATTGCTCTACAGCACTGCTGAGAGAGAAGGTCAATGCACTGAGGCAAGGATGAGTTTAGAGAAGAAAACAAGCAGCAGGAAGTTTTAGGGTACACTAAGCTTCTTTTTTTTCTTTCTGATACTATAAGACCAAATCAGGAATACTTGTCCTAACAGAGCAGTGACCAGGGATAAAAACCAGAGCTTGAAGCCTGCTACTGCATATCATACCCTGCAGTCTGGATTCTGGGTGTAACCAAAAACTCAGCCAATTTTTGTTTTCTGGCTTTTTTTATTTTTCTTCCCAGTCATGTATGAAGCAATGAAAAGAGATAGCAGGAAAACCCACCTCTTTGCTCATTATGCTTCCTGCTGTTTGGTGTGCAGACACTCACATGAGATATGTATTTGCACACAGTTTTTTCTTGCTTTGCCTATGACTAACTAGAGAGAGAGGAACTCCAAAGAGACTCATTAAGACTATGAAAGCTGCCACAGTTTGTCACATGTGGCTCTGCACACGTCAGCAGAGCATTGCTTTTACAGTATACTGCAAGTCTCTCCCTCTGTAACAATAGTAACTCATGTCACTGCTTTAGTCTCAGGAGAAGCTGCTATTAAACAGTAGATGTTAGTTTAATATTAATAATTATCTTAACTTCATACATCTACAGGTTTTCATCTAGTAAAAGCGAGCTATTCATTTTTCCTCATAAAAACAACATTCCTCTGAAGGGAATTTAACAGATGTAACGGGGTTGATGGCAGGTGCAGCATAATGAAAGCAAGGCACTTTGAACTGTCAGTGGCTCTCTAACTGCTCTTTGTATTACCCTGGCAGAGGTGTGCCTGCTCCAGTTCAAAACAGCTGCTCTCTCACAAATGTACTCCTGGCTCCCATTCACTGCCCTGCAAGGAAAAGCAGGGATGCAGAAGAAGAAAAAATGTAGAAAAAATATCTGGACCAGATGAAAAACACCTGCCTGCACATCAGTATAGTTTAGAGCAGTCAAGAGAGACCATAATGTTTTATAGAACTTGCATATTGTCATTTCTAAAGGGGGAAGACTCAGAAAATGAAGATTCATTAAAGCTGTAGCATTGGATGTCAGGCGAACTCCTCTTTCATCATCCAGCACACCACGGTGGGGAGCACTGCTCTTCTGCAGTGTTCTCGGTTTTTCTCCAGTTAGTTTTAATTTGGTGCTAGGGCTTCTGCCACTTCTCTAGGGAAAG
>NW_010409820.1:93294-97665 GCF_000710305.1 Buceros rhinoceros silvestris
GGAAAGATATTAATAGGGCTTAGCAGTAAGAGATGTTTCTTGATAGCTAAACTACAGATAGGCTTTCTCCCATTTTCTCCCATTATAATTGTGTTGATAGTTTGTAATGTGTTAAGATCTTCTTTTTGTTCTTGTTTTTTGCATTCTCCACCTTCTTATGATCTGAATGACACAGAGTTGACTATTTTAATCTTTCTCCACATACCAGTATTTTGAACAATCAATTTTGTGCTTTTTTTTTCTTTGTAATTCCCTCATCTCTGTCCATGTCTTTCTGGCTGAGACTCTCAGAACTGTCTGCACTATTAATAAAGAATGCATGATGCTGTAGTAAAAAGGTTTCTTGGCATGAGTTTGGGGTGACCTGCAAGACTCCTGTGGTAAGGTTATGAAGTTAGCTCTGCAGCTCACTTGAAATTATTATTGTTAAACCCTCATACAAATGTTGCAAGATATATAATTTTAAGACTGGCGCAGAGCTGTTTTTCTAATACTATTGCTTCAAGGTTTTTTCCTTTAATTTTTAGTTTCTCTTAGTTACTTGGCAGAGTTTCTTTCCAGGAGGAAGTGATACCTTTTAACACTGTGTATAGAAGCCCTTCTGTTCTACCACATTCCTTTCTCTACATGGGACTACACAATGAATGGGACAGCCTTTCCTGAAGCAGTCATCGAGGCTTCCGGACCGTAGTCAGGAGGAACAGCAACTGCTGAAGGCAAAACTATAACCACTGTGTGCAGCTGAGTATGCAGTAGTCTAATGTTCTCTCTTTCTAGGTGGCATGGGAATACCTAGGAGGATGTAATTGCTATTGCATTTTGCTATAGATTAAGGTTTAAAAACAAACCAAAATGTTCTTAGTGACCACACAAGGTTGTTTCAATTTCATATTGATTAGAATAGGAGAAAAGATAGGATCAGATAGGAAATTTGGGAGGCACATTGTATCTTTAAATAATTAATTGAAAAAATACTGCCAGCACAGATTATACTCAAATTATTAGTATATAATCAGAGATCTGTTCCTCAATATGTGTCTTCCAATTGCAAATGTACTGCATTCCTGTGAGATCGTAATTGAGAAGGGGGCATCTGCCATTGAGCACACTGTTTTTAATCAATGACTGATTCTGAAATCCTTTCAAAATAGAGTTTTACCCTACTGATTTAACTTTTGCGTTGCATGTATTTGGAAATATGTATTTCACTACATTTTGTATGAAGTAGTAGACCATGCTACATAAGTTTATTGATATTCTTCATTCAAGACATGGTGGCCCCAACACATTAAAGCACTTCAGTATGTGCTTAAAATTAAATATATGCTTGAGTATATTACTGAAAATCCACTTGTAGAAGGGTTTTTCTGAATAAAGGTGGCTTTAGGCATATGTCTGTGTACTCTGTTGAATTGCAGCTTGCAAGTCCTATTATATTGAGAATTGAATGGAGTCACTCAAAGTGTATAAAATTTAGCATGTTTATGCTGTTTATGATTTTGCAGGATCAGTACTTAATGCATATCTTGGAGCACACATTCACGTGAGGAGCTCTTTATTATTGAATGGATTCAGAACTGGTCTTTTTGAAGTTGCAGTTTTAATAAGAGAACCTTAATAAAAAGTGTAAACTACAGAGTAATGATGTTAGTTCCGTTCTCTAAGGCAAGCCTTACATCATCTTGTTTGTATACAGTAAATAACCCTACAGAGTAAAAAATCCGGGCCAATAAATTGATTATAGAAATGAGATTGGTAATGAAACTGTACATTTGCCAGTGAAGCCAAAATGTGTGTTGTTGAAACACCGTTAAAAATAAAGCTTCTTTTGGCTGCCTAATATTTCACTTGCCTTCCAACTGTTCATTTACATAAATATGTTTTCTTATGGCTCTCTTGAAGGAGGGTTCTATTATTTGCATGCTGAAGATGCATGTTGGCACTCTTAAAAAAGTCTTTTCCACAACATGGGGAGAAACTCGGGAGGTTAAGTCACTGGCAAAACAGTAAGTCAGATCAGAGTGAGCTGAATATTCCTACTTTGTCTTAAGGCAGGGACAGGCTAACAGCTCTGAAATTTTAACTTCCTGTGTTAAAAATCTTGAGTTCCCAATCATACAATGATGCCCACTCATATGAAGCATGCTGCAGGACCAAGGCCTGAACTCATACAGTGCACCTTTAAATCAATCCTCTGCTTTTATCCACTCTGTCTATCTGCAGAGTGGATTTTAGCCATTCTTGCATGGTACAAAATTCAGTGCATCTAGCAGAGCAGAGGACATTTAGACAAAACTTTTTTACAAACAGCTTATGTACTGAATGAAGCTGTTCCCATCACCAGCCACTTGCTTTGACTCAAATACCTGCACTACCCTGGCTTGTTTTCTAAGCAGTCAGTGCTCTTCTGTGAAGAACAGCAAGTACCACAAAATGGCAAAGGTGAAGACAAGCAACTGCTGTACTAGCCAACAAACTACTCAGACAGGCTTTTAGGAAACATCCACGCAGAGAGGGAACTGCTGCAGACTTCAGGCCTGAGGTCACAGATGCATCATTAGACACATCATTTCCTGATATGAGAGGTTTCAAATCATTAGTCTTTTAATAAATAATATCAATAGCTGTAATGAAAAATGTGAGTAGGATGTAGAGAATCCCCTGAATGTTAATGTACTCTCTGCCATCGGAAGCATAATGCAGTAGGTATGTCAGCTGAGCTAGAGAAAAACAGTGGGTCAAACAGAGAAAATCACGGGGAAGGCAGCAGCTAAACCTCTGAATGCAAATTGTCTCAGTTCCCAGGGTCAGCACAGGCTGCACTTCTGGAAATCTACTGAAATGGAGCAGGAGTAGGATTTCTGCAGAATGCACACCCATTTTGGCTCTTGCACAGTGAGACGTTTCACATTGTGCACAGCAGATGGGAGCTGGGAAGTTTGGCCCAAGCACCGAAGTTTGCACATATATGCATAAAAATATATGTACAGTGTGTGTGTTTCACTAGACCCTGGCAGAGCTGCTGCAGGTAGCCTTTCACTGGGCTGTGCCTGGGTCCATGTGCACTTAAGTATCTTTGCATGCCCCTGGCATGCTGCCCAGGCACAGCTGCTCCATTGGCAAATGGATGCTCACAGCCAAGCAACATTAAACCTTTGGGACCATTGCCGAGTCCTGTCTTTGCAGAATTTCCAGCAGCCCAAACCCACCTTTTCCCAGAATATGGATATTGTGGGCACGCTGGATTTAAAAGTAGTTTGCTCAGGAGCCCCAGTCATTGAAAGCAAGCAGAAGCTTTATCTGGGGTCAAAAAATCAGTAGCCTTTTAAAATTTTAGCACCAGAGGTAGCTGGGAATAACAACAGCATAACAAAAACCCATATCTCCTCTTCTGCTTCAGTTTCTTCTCTGCTTTTGTAAGTTCTCCACAGGGCATGTGGATGAGTCTTCAAGCGAGATGGGGATCGTCTGCTTGTCTTGGGTTTTCTGAATTGCAAATCCATCACATTCAAAGACACACCATATTAGTTTCTTCACTCCTTTGAGTTTTTGTATTGTCCAGTCCAGAGACTTGGGAAAGCCGGTTTCACAGATGGTAAGGCAGCCTGAATTAAATCCAGCAATGCTTAATCCCTCTCCATTATCCATAGTCAAGAACAGTGTTTCCTCAACATTTTTTAACTGCAAGGTGCACTTTTTTTTTGAGAAAATTCCACTGATTTCGTTGTGTATCATTGCTGCAGTGATTTCCATTTAGAATAAAATAAAGGCTGAATTAAAATTATTATTTTTATTTCCTCCTCTCCTTTCCCCCTTCCTGTTTGTTGGCTCAAGTGTTGAGTACGTGTAACATTTACAAATTAAATGTATTTTTGTGGGTTTTACAGACAACATTTAATCTGTAGGGCACTGGAATGGCAGATAACTTGGTATTCATTGTATATGGCCGACTGTATACTTGAAGACGTTTCTTGATGTCTCATTATAACCTTATTAGGTTAGTCAGAAAATCTAATTTGTAAACCAACAGAAACCCCAAATATGTACCTGCAGGTAAAACCCCCCTATGTTAATTTTCATTGAGGGGCTGGTTTCTGGCAAGTTAGCTGTGAATGAACAGATTAAAATTGCTTTTTGAACTGATCTCTTTAAAAGTTATTTCTACCCAAATGTCCGTGAAAATCTGAAATATACTGACACATATGTCTTTCCTTCAGCTCTTGCTTCTCTACAAGGCTAGTGTGAGAAATGTGGTTCCAGGGAAGGCTTTAAATATTGCTATTTTTTGCTGCAAGAAGCATTATTTCCATAACGTGAGCTGAGATTTCCCAGCTCATTTCTAGCACACTTGAGCTTGCATATGATGTTTGG
>NW_010409820.1:97836-101272 GCF_000710305.1 Buceros rhinoceros silvestris
CCATGAGAGGTGTCTTCGTTGTGACCTCAGTTATCTCAGCTGTGGCTCTGTGCAGGAAACTGCATTCCAGCATTTACCTGTTGCTTTCAGGTTTTTGAAGCATAATGGAGCTTTAGGCCATTGAGGCAAAGATGGAGAAGGCTTGGAAGAGAAGGGCAGAGATTCCTAAATTAATACTCTTCATATTCTTCTTGAGAAACGAAGGGTGAGAGGCACCACTAGAAGGCAATTCAGACTCAAGAGGCCAGAAGCATTCCCTGAAGGTGCTTCTCTCACTCTTCATTCGCTGTAGAAAGAGCCCATGGTAAGAGATTCCAGTTTGAGTGCCTGAGATAAGTGCTTAAATTTAGGTAGACTGACCCGTTTCATTTTTGCCATCACAAATTGCCTGTTTTGCCCTTTGGTAGAGCTTGCACAGGTCTGTACATTAATGCAATATTGATGTACTGTGATAAGTTAAAAGGCCCATACAAATAATGCTCAATGTAAATTTTTTCACCTGTTTGATACCTGCTTTTTCTTTAACTCCCTTAATCGTGCAATGTGTTTTCCTTCTCCAGAGACATTCTGTTGCATGTAGTGTTAATTTTTGCATTGTAGCTTGCATCTAGATTACAGCTTGTGTGTAATCTTGATTCCTCAGTGTTGTGTGGCTTGCATAAATGTCAGCTGGTCCAAGGGAGTGGTTTTAAAAGAAACAGAGCTGATCTGACATTCTTCAAAGGGAGGCCTAGGAGACTCATCTCTGCACCTGGGTTTGTTATATACACTGAGCAATGGAAAGAGTGCTATGAATGCTGTCACTCGAGCAGTGAAGAGGGACAGGCAGCCATGTCAAAAATGACAACTTTTCTTTCACTAGTCTTGCAAAAGATGTCTGCAGTGATGTGACTGCAGATGACATCAAACAACATAAGTGGCTGGTTTCTGCAGTAGATTGAAATTCATCCAGTTCCCTGTGTTCACTGTGATGACGTTCGATGCTAATTCTCAGTGAGTGAGGCATGAAATATATTCACAGGCTATACACAGTTAGGATACTTTTAAGTTATTTGAGGTACCTGTGATGTAAACATCTGCGCCTCTTTCTTTCGGGTGGTTTTGGTTTTTTTTTCCCTGCGTTTCAATTATGCAGTCAAAGAAACACTGGAAAAGGGGAAAACAAGTTTGCTGATCTAATTCTTTTTCTTTTTTGAAAGGAATGAGTGCCTCATTGCCTAAGTAGAGGGAAACATAAGATAGGAGCACACTTTCATCTTACCCAACAAGGAAGAGATCAGCTGAATCAATGCAAATGAGGTGTTTTTGAAAGTGATCCCCAAAGCTCACTGTATTCAATGAGCAAAACTGTGGGTCACTTAAACTTTCATTTGAAATCTAAATAATGTGAGAGGATGTAAAAGATGAAGAAGTTTTAGCTTGAGTTTCTCTGCATGGCTGTAATGCTCTTTGAAGCTGAAGCTAAATCCAGCATTCAGCACGTACTGTGTCCTGCAGCTGCAGCAGCATGTGTGCTTCGCTGTAGAGGATGCTTCTCAGTCCTGACTTCGAACTTTACACACTGTGGTCATCTTAGGAATACCTGGAAGAAAGAGACTGCCAAATGCAGAGATAAAGGAGGGAAAAGCCTCCTGTGCCTCTGCGGGAAGGTCATGGGGATCTGGTGACAGGAGCTACTCCCTGGAATCTGCAAAATGGGAGAACTGAGATAACAGTCTGTCAGTGCATCAGGTCTAACTAATTCAAGGTAAGTGTGCTTGTGGAGGTATGAATAGGAAAGGAATTTCTTGTTCAGTATAAACTCATATAAACCTTCTTTTTTACCACAAATAGCTTTTCCCTTTTTCATATATGACACTCAGTATCTGCATTTTCTGTTAACTCCTTTGCTATGTGCTCTCTGCTTTTGCAGTCAGCTAGGAAGAAAGAAAGACATATTCCTGATTTTTGGATTTCAGTCTGTGTTCTAATGGCCTTTTCACATAAAAGACATAAATAGCCACAGGAGCAAGGGACTGGCACTCTTTTCCCAAGGAGAATGCCGCAGAATAATGCACAGCCTCTCTCCCTGACCTTGAGTTTTGGGGTTTGTACAATGGAATAGGTTTGATAGGATAGGATGAGAATGTCTTCACCATAGAATAGATTACTGGATGGCTGTAAAGATGAGAAAAATTAATTTAAATAAGGAAGTAGTACACCCATGACTCTCACAAGTTGTCTGTGCCTTCTAGCTACCGAGTGAACTTGCCTCATGAGCTTCAGTGATTCACAGTTGAACAATTTCAGAGGTCAGCACAATCAGCAATTTGCCCTGTCCTGCCAGCAGGGGCTGTGGATGGGGTGGTGTGTCAGCTCCTCAGCTCTGTCACAAGGTGATCTGTTAGACTGGCAGCAGTTTAACCTTGCACCCTGGGATGTGCAAACTGTGGCACCTGAGCAGCGAACACCCAGCTGGGTAACTCCAGGGTGTGAGTGGGGAGGCTCAGTGGGGAGGACTCAAGGAACCTGTCAAGGCTGGAGAAGTGATGTTGGACTGCTGAATCACATGATGACTTGAGTTCCTCCACTGCAATAGTCTATCAGGGGGATGTGGGTGAAGGTTTTGCAGAGAAGCTGGTCTGCTGGGAAGGCTCTGACAAAACCTGCCAGACAGAGCACCTCATGGAAGAGTGATGGATTAGTAGTTTCTGGATGCTGCCCAGGGACAACCGCATGTGAGGTATTTTCCTCCATCAAGGCAAGACACCCCTGGGTGTAGAAGGAAGCAGAGTTATGGGCATTTGGATTGGGATTAATCTCATCTACCTTTAGACACTGGCCCTGTGAAATGTTTATATATGAGCTGGTTACACCATACTCCCGTTGATGAAAAGGAGGCTCTATTGGGTTGTGATTTATCAAACTGATGAATTCAGCATATTATGAGCTCTTTAAAATTTTTCTGCAAGGCTTCTCTGTGTTGGTATGTTTATTGGTGATACCTAATTATTGTTGTCTTCTGATAAAGCTGCAGTAAGAACACTGTCCTCCATTTTCAAAAATTAATTTCTCCAGATGTCTGTTTCATTAAAGAGTCATAATGAGAAAAAAGGTTTAGGGTTTCTCTCTTATGAAATTTCAGGAAGTAAGGAAGGAGCTGAATTCAGATGGATCCATAGGCTCCATATATCTGTGACCTGACACACTAGCCATTTGCTCATTATACCTCTTCAGCATTTAATAAAGCAGAATAAATTCTTTTATTAAATATTAATTCACCTGTTCGCATTTTTAGGGAAGGTTGTAGGAACAAAGCATTGAGAGTGGAAGATAACTGAAGGGATAACAGTAAATGTAACATAATTTTCCTGATTTCTAGCAAAAGCTCTCCTAGCTTTATGCTACCACTTTATCTAATTATATCTCATTTTTTTCAACAACAAAATATATAGGG
>NW_010409820.1:101358-103989 GCF_000710305.1 Buceros rhinoceros silvestris
AAGAAAAAGAGAAGAGAAAAGCACAAACAGCTTGGCTCTCTGGAAAATAAAAATTGTCACTGAAAGCAATTTCTCCCCCCGTCTTTGTTTACTGATGAAGGTGAAGCACTAACTCAACATGCAGGTACAGACGTGATAATTTACTTGTCAGTTATGAGGTGGAAAAATCACTTTTAATGATAATTGTTGTATTAGGTTGTGGGTTTCTTTTTTTAATTTATGAAGGCAGCTGACTATTCTTTTTCAACGTCGCACTCTACTGTTTTTTATTCCTGGCCCCTATCATCCAACATGTATTTTTTTTCATTTGCCAGAAACAGAGAAGGTCCTATTGTGTTTTATCATTCAGCACAAAGGCTGTTTGTGGTCCTGAGTCTGGTCTTCTCTATCCGCTTGGCAATGTTGTTCACTCTTATTACGGATGTGCAGATAGAAAATGTAGCTGTAATTTGGTATAATTCATTTGTTGACAGAATCAACCCTTATTTTTCTTTAGATGCCCGTTTCTCAAGTACGATAGATCATAATCTTAAGCTGTGACTTCATGTCCATTTTTTAGCACATCTATTGAACTTGTATATATATATATATAGCATTTAGGTGATTTAATGATGTGCTTTAAACATTCAAAATAAAAGCAAAGCAGAGCTGCTTCTTTGGAAAGATGGTGGTTATTTAGTTAAACTGGTTAGAGGAAAAATACATTTCCTTTTTTGTTTGCTTTCTTGTTTCCAACAGGGGATGTGCTATGGTGATGGTGTGTAGCTGACATAAATAGGAATCATGCAGATTAATCTGTTTTGAAAATGTTCACCCTGGAAAGGCAGATGATGCCGCAGCGATAGGATGAGGTATGAAGTAGATATCTCAAGTGAGAAGAGAAAAAAATCTATGGAATGAGCAGGCACACAGGCAACTACTGTAGCTGTCATAACTAGTAGTAGCTGTACATATTGAAGTTATTCTTCCATCAGGAAAAGCACAACTAGTTTCAATGAGGATGAATTTCTCTTCACTTCTAATTAAGCAAATTAAAAGAGAAAGGAATGTTATGTCACATCTCAGTGCATGCAGGAAGCAAGGTGAACAAGATCCTGGCCTCTTGGCTTGGCTTCTTCCCATAACTTTGACCAGTAAAGCATATGTCCCTGAAGAATTCAAATCCCAAATAAGCCTTCTCATTAAAAGATCTGGAAAAGACAGGACTTGGTGTTAAGGACCATTAGCACGGGAGATGCCCTCACAGCTTACTTGTCATACACACATGTGCCCATTATGTCCATAACCTGCCTGGTAATTCTCAAAGGTTTTAACTGTTAATGTTCTGTCTCTCTTTCTAGATACGTCTTTGCCACCCCTCCACCACCCATCACCTGAGTGCACATCAAATTACAATCCACTACCTCCAGCTTCTATACTCACAGTGCAGATGAAGTATGCAGACCAACTGTTGTAATGTGGGTACAAGCAATAGGGTTTACACCAGGAGATTAAAAAATGGCAGGAATAAATATGCCACAGGAAAGGAGAGGTGAGAGGTGAAACTGGAGATCCAAGTATCCTGCTCCTACAGGTAACAATGAGGTGGCCAGCACAAAGGCTGAGCTTGCTGCTTTCCAAGGGGGTTTATCCTATTCTCCACTCCTATAGCAACAGCTGCCACTCCAGAAACACTGATGCTTCCCTAAAAACCATCAAGAAGCCTGGTTCTTCTTGGGCATGGTGTAGCTCACTAAGTAAGGGAGAGTCATGACTATTTGGTCACCCTCAGCAGTTTTCTGTCTTATTTAACCAGACCCCATTGTCCTAGCCATGACCACACTGTAGGCCTCTCCTGCCCTAAATGAGCAGCTTGTTTGACCTTGCTTGAGGATATCATCACCTAGTCAAATTTTAATAATGTGGCTTTAATAAGGCTGGATTTGCCTTTTTGCCTCTGTCTTTTTTCTGAGATAGCAGAACCCTTCAGAATATACTAACCCTCACAGCAAGACCCTCACAAAAAGAAAGGCAAAAACTATTTCCAAAATTTGTCAGTACTTGAAACAATTTCTTTATTAAATATATGGTAAGAATTATTTTTTCTTTTTATAGCTCACTTTTGTCATTCTTCTATCTCTCAAAATCTATTTTATATGAAGTTTTGCTACAGAAAAGAATTATCAATAAAGTAGCCTATGTGGATCAGGATGGTTTTTGTATAATTTTTCTTTTCCACCAACAGAGGGAGTAAAGTTGTCTTTCTCCTCCAGAGCTTTTGGCCATAAGGCTTAGTTATGTGAGACAGTAACTTTGCTGTGGGTTTCGCACATGTTAGGGCAGGAGGTCAGCAGGGTCTCCATTTGCAGTATTTAAAATATTATGGTGCAGTATAAAGTAGCACAGACTGTGCAAGATTAAATCAGAACGGTCGAGGTATTGTGGACTGAATATGTGTTGTGCTAATTATGAGGTGTGTACCAAAATTTTGCAATGTGATTCACTCCCTTAAGGACTAGGGAGGAGATCTGTTAATTGCATTATATTATCTACTGATAACTGCACCATTAACGCATGTCAGCACCACTCCTGACAGGGCTGGCTTGAGGGGTTTTTACTGCCGTAGGCAAATTGGGAAGAGTGTGCCCATCT
>NW_010409820.1:104067-114877 GCF_000710305.1 Buceros rhinoceros silvestris
CTCTCAGCCACATTTACTTCCACAGTAAACATTCAAAACACACAGTTGTATCTAGGTCTCAATTTTAAATTATATGCCAGTGACTTATTCAAGTAATTAGGGCCATATTATCCACCCCAACAGCTGAAAAATATTTTATGATGAGGAGTCTTCATAAGAGTAATTACATTTCTTCCCTGATCCCTCTTAGGCCATGAAATACTTGTGAGTTTGCACTGCTTAGTGAGGACTCAGCAAATGCTAAAAGAGTGAGGCTGGAAACGACAGATATTTATTGCCCAAGGCCATACACTCTCTGTAACATCAAACATTAGCTGACCTGCAGGAAAATTCCTAAAAAAGTTAACAGTGGGTATGTCAGTGCTCTCTACCCCAAATTCTTCTCTGTGTCATTTTGTGTCTTGCATTATTCCCTAATTCCTTGCCTAATTCCCTAATTCCTTGCCTTTAATAATAATTACAATTCTATCGTACTATTATCCTTCATCACAAATTTGCAAAGTCTTTGTCACAGTTTTGATTGCAAACCATAATGTCCCCTGAAGAATCAGCCTCTTCTGTCTTGCACAAAGCTGTCTCATGATGCTACCTCACCAACGCACATGAAGACAATACAGTCATGCTGCCTGGGCAGCTTGAGTTTTCACTGTTGGTCTTGGTGTTAACTTGCTGCTCTATCCTTCTGGCCGTACAGGATATATCCTCTGAATTTCTATGAGCTGAAGTTGACCGTAAAGTTCTTTTGGTTGCTATGCATAAACAAATGCAGATTTGCTGTCTCTGCACATGTAAGCTGAGTTTCCCTCTGGATGTCAAGCTGTGTGTGAGAAGAGACAAGTGTCCACTCATCTTCTGTCCTGCTTTCAGTTCTCTCACTTGCTACATGGGGGTGTGGGTGAATATAGGCAGAGGAAATGTCCTATAGTAGGTTAAAAAGCAGAATGCATGTCAGTGGAGTGGTAATTTGTTCAATATGATCTTCTAATCAGGAGTGTTCTAAGTTATATCTGAGTGAGAATTAGATCATTTAAAACAGCTAAAAAACTCCAGGAATTTCTTTCCTGTTTTTCCCCTCTGCAGTCAAAACATCTACATTTATTGTGAACCAGAAAGCTGAAAAATCAGTTTGTAAATAATGCAAAGCTTTCTGTAGTATTTAAATTGAAATTAATTATTTCTGCAGTCCCAGGTTGGAATATCTCCTCTCAGTGCATTGAATCATGTTGAAACTTTTGATGGTCAGCTGATGCATAGTAACTCTTCAGTTTACAGAAGCTTTATGGGCTTTGTACTTTGCTTGTTTTATTTTACCCTTTCTTATAGGAATCATAGAATGGTTTGGGTTGGAAGGGACCTTCAAAGGTCATCTAGTCCAACCCCCTGCAGTGAGCAGGGACACCTTCAACTAGATCAGGGTGCTCAGACCCCAATCCTACCTGACCTGGAATGTTTCCCCAGATGGGGCATCTGCCACATCTCTGGGCAACTTGTGCCAGTGTTTCTCCACCCTCATTGTCAAAAATTTCTTCCTTCTATCTAGTCTAAATCTACCCTCTTTTAATTTAAAACTATTACTCCTTGTCCTATCAATTGGCTGTAGTATATTTACCATCAGCCTTGAAATCCATGTTACTCAGAGTATTGTACATTACTTGGTCATAGGGGTAGATATAGAGCATCACTTAATATATTGGCAGCCCAGGAAGTCTGTGAGAAATCATGGAGTTATGTAGCATCTGCATCACAGTTCCAGTGGAACTCCCATGAGGTGCTGAGCAGATGCAATTTGACATCAGCATGATTCAAATGAAACATTTCTGCTCAATAAACCGAAGCATTTTGATTTGGTGGGACCCCCTGGAAAAAATAACTTTGCTTTCATTTTTTCAGTTTTTTCCTATGCAGTTAGCATAATTCCTTTAACAAAAATTTCCCTGAAAACTCTAATATTTGCATTGCAAAATTGTGTGTACATACACAAATACATATACATGTATATATATGCGTTTAGTTGCATTTTAGAAATGAAGGAAAAACATGATCCCAGAAATGAAATTTGTGTGTTAGACAGAAGGGCTACTGTAGTTATGAGCACTGATTTCTTCTTTTAAAATAGTGACTGTGTCACCTTGAAAAGTGAGTAGATTATGTGGTGCAAAATATGCATTAGAAAGTGCTTGGATTGAAGGGCTAGCTGGCTCAAGGGATCAGGAATCTAATGTGGAACCTTTCACCCCTTAGTCACCAGCCTGACTCCAACATAGCTGACTAATAAAACCCAAAATCTCTCTGCATCTGGCAGCCATTTGAATGAATGTATAAACTGAGCTGATAATATCAACATAATCTGGTGGAAAAAAATTCCCACATCTGTGCAATAATTAGCATGCTTTTGGGGTGTCTCAGCTAACAGAGCAAAACCTGAAAGGGCATGGGGATTGGAAATAACACCGGGTTGTGTTTCTGCAATATTCCCCATCCCAAATTATCCCAAAGCATTTTATAATTTATTAACTTAAGTCATATTCCAGTGTATATCTCCCCACAAATGCCAGAAAACAAAGTCTGCTTAAATTCAAAACTACTCTACTTGATAAGGACACCATGAACACTGATTTTTTTGTATTTAAAATTTCCTGAAGAGGGATTTCTAGGGCTCTACTGGAAAAACACATATGCAGGGGAGCGAGGCAGTGACCTGGCTCCAGGACTCTCTTCCCACAGTTACTTGGCAACATGGTCCTGGCTCTTCCTCCTTGTCACAGTCCCCAGGACCTGCTTTTGGTTGGGGTTAATTAGATGTTGCTTAGTGCATTCCCTGGCTAACAAAGTCTTCTGGGAGCTTTCTTGTGGCCTAAGGCCATACTCACAATAACTATGCTAATGACTTAATGGGAATAAGCAGGAAACAGGTGAGTTACAGAAAACTGCCTTTTTAACCCCTGTGTGATCCAGTGTTAATGTAGGGCTGGCAAACTCCAAAGCGCTGCTGGACATGAGCTGGCTTCCCGTGGAGCTGTTTGGATGTATCCACATGGCTCTTCCTGGCGTGCTGGTTCCAGTAACAAAATGCGGAGGCACCTGAGCACTGGCTCTGGAAGTTGTACAGCGGTATTTATGCAGACCTTAAGCAAGAACAAGTGAAGCTATGTGTTCCTGACTACAAGGATTGGCTTAATTGTTGGAATACAGTACCCAGGCAGATTATCCTTCCTGAAGGCTGTTAAAATGCTCTCTGGATGAATTAACAATATTGTGTAGCCCTTTTCCATCATGTATTCTGAGGTGTCTTCCTTGACAAGGGCCATATACTATATCTTGGTCAGCCTTTGTTAACCTTGAGGTTTTGTCCATTTTGCCAGGGCTATTAAACTAGGTCTCAACTGAAGGGTCAGACAAAGTGTGTCCACGGGCAGGATGGGCTCACTAGCCTTTGGGCAACCATCCTAGGAGAAGGACAACTCTGACTCCAAACCCGGGCAGATGGAGCTCGTTTAGCCCTGTAAGGCATCCATCATCTGAGAGAAGGATACTCTAACCAAACCTACGACCCGAGGACTTCGCTGTCACTGTCCAAGGTTGCTGGGCCCTGGCAGATGAACCTCAGGTGTAAAGGGTGGAGCCAGTTCCACGCACGCTGGTGCCTCACCTAAAAAATCCACCGCGCAGGCCCGAAGGGTGCACTCATCGCTTGCAGTGAGCGTGGGAAAAGCCCTTCCCAGATCTTCGTTCGCGAAGCCAAGCCGTGATGATGATGAAGCTAATAAGCTCTGCCAGACCTGGGCTAGCCTGCGCAGAGCCAGTATGGATGTCTCTGCAATTGTGGCACCATTTATCAGCAAACTGGATAATCTGCCAGGGGAATAATAAAGAGATGACTATGTATTAGATGTTTGTTTGCAATGAAAATTACGTGCTAGGGTTTTGAGTCTAAAGCATCAGTGGATTAGAGTCAAACAGCTGACAAGACTTCTGGTCCTATCCGTCTGCTCACCTCCTTCTCAGGGGTTGCTGCCTCTGTGACAGGGACAGCTTAAAAGCTCATGAAGCAGCTTCTGAGTAGTTTATAACATGTTGTGGTGTTTTGTTTGTTTTTTTTTCTGGAGGGATGGAAGGGATAAATAGTATTCATGGTAGAAGTTTCAGTAAACCAGGAGGCTGGTTCAGACAGCTTGGATTCTTTCCATTCTCTTTTCTGCAGGTATGTCAGGTTTTTTGATTGAGTTGCTAGAGATGGAAACATTGCCTTATTTCTGGCTGCATTCATATGGCATTACATATCTAACTGCGGTTGCAGAAAGGATGATGAACATCCTCCTACAACCACCCCAAACTTTGGCTGTTTTGGTAATCTCTCCATGAATACATCTCAGGGTTAATATTTGTGATCCGGTGCACGAAGAGGAGTAACCATAATGTTACATGGGCAGAACTTTGGGAGTCAGAATCCAGACACAACAAAGATATAATAGCTCCGGGGATAAGAGAGGAAACCAGGAAGTCCAAATTCAAATGTCCTGTCTTGGATTTTTTAAAATAAAAGACACAACTGAGAGCAAGTGCACATGTTCATCTACACGTGGTTGTGTAAGCATCTCTAGAAGGGACAGAAAAAATTATATTTAAATTCGGTAGTAAAAGGAGCATGCTGGAATTACAATGTATCCTGAAATTCCCTATTGGTATAATATGGCAATCAGGAAGGATCGTGTATTTAAGTATAGGAAAACAAATTAGTAGACAGCAAGTACAAACATTAATCGATTATAATTGTAGTCTATTTACATTTGTATATATATGGCAAATGAGCAAGAACAAAACAAGCACGCCATAATTTTCATATTAGTTCTCAGGCCCTTTGCGCTTTTAAGAAGCAGCTAGAATAATCTTTGCACAGTCTCTGCTGGGTGATACCTCTTTGTCTGTGACTGCCAGTCATGGCAAAAAGATTAGGTATATTTCTTTATGTTAGAAGATTTTGTGATGCAGTCTATCTCCATACTATCTGAGCCCAAGGTTTTGAACCTGTTTTTCAGAGGAGATGCATATTAAGCTGTAATGTATTCCTCTACCTACTGAAGGGAATGCAGATTTTTCTGTTAGCTTTAAGTTGGCACGTGCTGATGCTTACTGCAGGGTCCCAGATGATACTGTGGTCTGTTTGTCCTCCCCAGGCTTCCTAAACGAAGCAGGTTTCCTTGCCACCCCTCTGACATGCAGATGTTCCTTGCTGTTAAAGTCATGGTGTCTTTCTTTCTACCTCTGCACACATTACACTGCACAATTAATTTTGTATCTTCATCTGTGAAAGACCTAATTCTCTCTATATAGACTTTCAATTTCCCTTTTTAATAATGCAATCTGTGAAAGAAAACATCAGAATGGAAATTGCCTTTAGAATATGTTTTAGTATATATGTCATGTATAGTGTGACTGAAGATTTTGTCTGTATGCAGCTTTCACACTTACTAGAAATTTCAACTTTGCAGACTCAATTTGTGCATACACCAAAGCCCTTTGGAGTACCGTGATGCTCATCCAGTTAGAAGTACCCATTTGCTCATCCAAACAATGAGGAAAGTCTAAGTAGTCTTGTAATAAATGAAAATATGGCTCATATATTGGTATTTGAAGGTTCAGTCTGGATATTAGGAAAAATTTCTTCACTAAAAGGGTTGTGAAAGATTGGAACAGGCTGCCAGGCAAGTGGTGGAGTCACCATCCCTGGAGGTATTTAAAAAACATGTAGATGTGGTGTTGAGGGTCATGGTTTAGTGGTGGACTTGACTCTGCTGGGTTAACGGCTTCGCTTGATGGCTTTAACGGTCTTTTCCAACCTAAACAATTTTATGACTCTATGATCTTTTCAAGTCATTGAATAAACACATAGAAGTGGTTTACCAGACATATTTTCTTCAAGTTGGCAACAAAGGACATATAAAAAACCCGTGGATAACTGAGAGGTGATGTTATTTGCCTTCCAAACTTGCTAGGTCTTTGAAGGGCTATCACAGACAAATTTCTCTTATTACTTGCCTTAATTCCAGACTGTTAAAGCAGGTATACTCTTGCCACACGGAGGTACTCATCGGGCTCAAGCCCGCATTGTGCCATGCTGTGTACAAACTTTGAGCAGTTCCATATGTTATTTCTGAAAATACTTCGGGTTGCCCACTGGGTCATGTTTCCTGTAATTAATGGTTGGGTTGCTGGACCTCAAACATTTTCCTTTAGCAGATACCAGTTTTCACAGTTATGAGCATGACAAGGCCTGTACAACTAAAATATTAAGGAAGATGCTCTGCATGTAAAAAAAAATAATAATTTTATTACACCCTATGTAAACATTTTCAGAATGCAGAAGAATTGTCTCTAAAAAACCTTTAATTAATTATGAAGATCACATTCACAACACAACTACACAAAGGTTTATAAAGTGCTAGAGTTGCTGGAGCTGGATTTCATGTATTTTTCTTCATTACAGCAGCCACAGCAAAAGTCTGGTACCTAAAGTTCTTCTCTATAGTCTGGGCTCACCCACACTGTAGAATTATCCTCTTAGAAGCTGCCCTTAGGGATTACCTTAAGCTTCTATACGGAAACAAACTTTGTCTTGGTCTTAGGCCAATTCCAAGGACAGTCTTGCTGGCATTTAAGACAGATAGAAATCTTCTTCGGACTTCAGGACTCCCTGCATGGTAATACAGATAAAGTCAGTATGTTTTACAGGATCTGAGCATTTATTAAGTGCTGCTGTGGCCCAAATATTGTTCTAATGCAACAGTTAAAGGAAACAAATCAATGGAAAAAGTACCATTGGCTTCAGTGAAGATGATTTCAGTCTCCTGAGGCTTAATTGTAGATGCAGATGTGTTCATGCCTGTGGCTATGAAGTGAAACAGTCTGTACACTACTTGGTTGAAGCAATCTATCATTACTCTTGCATCACTGTTCTGCAGAATCTTGTCTTCAAAGCCAGGTACAAAAACACTTGTATGAGTCTTCTGCGTCTCAGAGCCACTGAATAAATGGAATCATTTAATATTTCTACATAAGGATTTTTCCTTTATTTTCCTGCAAACATTTTAAAATGGAGAGCCTGACATTTTGGTAGATCTAATAACAAACTCTGTGCTATCCAACGTGCTTTTAGATTTTCAAAAGGCGTAGGATTTGCTCAAAGGAAGGACCATGAATTCTTCACAGGAAAATGGTGTATAAAAAGTGAGAAGATCCCATGTGACAGTAATGGAGCAGAGAAACCCTCCAGTTTCAATGTCTTTGATGTATGAAAAGCAAACATTGATATCAAAGTTATTAATTTAAATTTATCAAAGTTATTAATTTAAAAATGTGAAACTACCTTGAAGTACTTTTTTTTTTTTATTTTGTAATTAGTTATTCTGGGATAAAAAAGGGCACGTTTTAGGAATATTTGAGCCTATGATGTTCGTCTTCTTAGAAGGTCTACGCTTGATAATGATTGTTGAATTTAAGCAAGTTCTTTGACACACTTTTTGATCAATCCTTTAGTGCTTTTTTGTGAGGTTCAAATATTCAAAGATGTCAAGTACCAAACTGTTCCCCCAAATGTCATTCTGGGTGTTCTAGGGCTGGATGAACCCAAAATCTAGAGCTGTTAGGCTGAAGGTGGAATGTTTAAAACCATTCAGAAAAATATTGCCCAGTCCTATCTACACTTTAATTTTACTGCACTATGGAACAGGAATATTGGGGAAAAAACCCACATATGTGTTAAACTGTCAGGTTTCAACTTGAGGTTGAAGAACCATGTGGTTCTTCACAAAAGCAAAATTAATTCTTAGATAAGAAAATATTAAAAACTCACTGTGAGTTATGAGTGAACAATATGGAGAAACATTCCTTCCTTTTTTCTTTGAAGAGTTATTTCTAAATATTTTAAAACCATTCTAGGCTATGGTTAAAACTTGAAATAAGAAAGAAATAATGCTAAACCATAGTTCTGTTGCAATTCAGTTTAAACTAAAATCTGTGTTTATAAGAGCTTGTCCATGCATTTATTCAAATATATGAAAATATATGCAAATTCACATCCCATTGTTTTGTGGTTAGGTATACTACAAGGCATGTTTCAGGCTATGAAACTTCCCTAGTTAGGAATTCTCACTGACTACTGTTGCAATAGGATTCAAACATGGTTTGCAACTGATCTTGAAATCTGAAGCTAAAGAGAGGAAGCAAAGGTGAAGAGATATTATCCAGGAACTTAAAAGAAAATGGAAGAACTATCCATTCTTATAGTTATTTTACATAACACAAAAATCCCTTCACTAATTTTTTGTTTGTTAGTTGTCCACTCAGTTAGGCATGTAATTACCTGTTTACCACAAAACAGCCTGGACATTCAACGGTCAATAAATAGGTGATTGTATTCAGATGAAATTCAAGAGAATTATTGCAATCCTAAATAATACATTTATTGCAAATCTTAAATGACCTTTTCCAAAAGTTGCTGGTCTCCAAAGCACATCCTTTCCCCTAAAGGACAGAGTATATCGCTTAAACACCCCTCTGGCCCTACTGAAAAGACATCTGATTAACAGCTTTTTTCTAATAGAACTAAGAACTTGGGAGGGTCAGAAACAAAATCTAAATGTCTCTTTTCACAGCTATTTGGGAAAGGAATCTGTGTAGTAGTTTGATCTGTATCTGCACTTGGATTGAGCAATTGTGTTCAGGCAGAGAATTGCCTGGCATTATCTTATGACTCACTTGACAGAGCTTACCCCCTACTTTTCATTACCTGAAAAGAGATCATTACAAAACATACAAGTAGTATAATTTTGTAGCAATCTATTTTGAACTAGCAAATTAAATGGAAGAAGAGAGGAAATGGAATGCAGCAAGCAAAATGCTTTTAAAATGTTTTTAAAGAAATTGGAGCCTAGCGGAAGTGAGGGAGAAGGCCCAGGTTAGGGAGCAGGAGCCCTTTCACTGTCTCGTGACATGGCAGGACTAGCTGCACAAACCTGATTCATGCTGGAGAACCCTCTCACGGAAAAAGGGTAAATATATGTGGGTGTCATCGGTGAAAAATATCTTAAATTGTGAAGGGTAATAGGTGGCAGATGATCGGGTGTACATGTGTGTGTGTTTCAGCGAATGTCTAAAATCGCACTTTTGAGGTTTCAAGCTGAAGCCTGATGCTGCAAATTCTCATAATGCTTGGACTGTAGAGCAGATAAATGTTCTGAGTTCACTGCTTGCTAAAGGGACACGTGACAGGACCAACAATAAGAACACTTATGCTTTTGCATACAGACTAAATCGGGAAACTCCTGGGTTTGAGGAGCCCATAAAGAAAAGGAAGCCAAAAGAAAAGGATCCCCCCCCAAAAAAAAAGTGGTCTTGGAGAGAAGAGGACTGGGAAAGAACATGGTGAGCAACCTGACTAGAGGAAAGTTGCTGGTGATAAGAGAGACACACAGAGGCAAACACCAGGGGAAGCCCAGGGCCCTTCACCAGTGGCAGTCCAGAAGGTTAACTGGGAACAGCAATGCAGCAGGAACCATCAGGACTTTCTGCCCAAAATTCCCAGACCAGCAGTGACCTCCCTGCCAGGGTGGAAGGTGAGGGCTAGAGAGCATAGTGCTGGGATGGCAGAGTGAGGGACTGTGAAATGGCCAAGTAAGCTAAAAGCTCTGATCTTGCTGGTTGTTAAGCAAAGCCCAGTATCTGCCTTCACTGCTAGTTCCTGTCTATTAGGTCTCTCCTGTGACAGTGGAAAGACAGAGTGACCAGCAGAAAGGTTTGGAAGTCAGACTTGGGGAGTTGGAGGAATTTTTGTTAAAGTGTGTGAGGCAGTGCAAAACCGAATAATGTCACTCTCCTTTAAATTCACACCTGAAGTAAATCCCTAGTAACATTTATTGAGAGAGGTATTAATTAAAGGAAGAAAAATTTTACTGGCAAGGTCTTCACATTCATTGGTTTGGAGAACTCATATTAATGAAATGCAAGGCTGTACCTAAAAGCACTTACTTTCCTGTAAGACCGTCTCATCTCTCGGCCCTTTTGGCTTGCTACAGTTAAGAGTCAACCTAACTGCAAGTTCCAAATGTGAAATGCAGCCCATTTTATGGGATGCTCCTGAACGATATTGAATAGTCAATCTGATTGAAATATCTCCAAGACACTGAGAAAAACTACAGTTAATAGAGGAATATTAACAGAAGATGCAGTAGAGAGAGGCCCAGAGCCTAAGGTTTTAATGCCACGGCTCTTAAACCGACTTACCAGCATGACAGTCAAAGCTACTTGGAGGAAACTCCACAAAGTTTCAGGCACTTATCTTGCACATGGGTGCAGAAGACATTTTTTGACAGATCAGGAAGTGTTTAGGCAGAAACGTAAGATGCCTCAGAATGTTTTAAAGACCAGAAGGCATTTTTGGCAGTTGGTGCCAAAGCCAGCTGAATGGCTTTGAATGAAATACAGCGTCTTTCAGAGGTGTGGCAACCACCCCAGCAGCCTCTTTGCTCTGTAGGAAGTGTTTCTTCCTTCGTTCCTGTGACCTGCCTGTCTGCTCCTGCTGCTGCCAGCGTCCTACCCACTGGAGCTATGAGCTGCCAGCTCCTTGATGTGGCTGTAACACAGGTTTGGGCAGGAATGAGCTCCCAAGCTTCTCAGAAAATTTCACCTGACATGGTCACTCCTCATAAGGGAAGACAGCCTGCAAGACTAGAGCACACTGTGCAGCAAACGCTGTCTGCCATGGCAATGTTAAATTGAAACCGAAACCGTATTACCACAGTGCTCTGGTTTGAGC
>NW_010409821.1:0-554 GCF_000710305.1 Buceros rhinoceros silvestris
CTGTGAGGGAAACAAGGTACATTGGGCACCTGTATCTACCAGGGCCTTGTACTTTAGTGGCTCTAATGTGCCAGGCCCCTGAATCCACACAATCCAAAACACACGGTTATCCCTCTCCTCCACCTGGCTAGAGGCAGGGCCCCCCTAGCCCTTTAGGTGGACTCCACGGTCAGGGGAAGGATCTACACGGTGTGACTTACTTCCGCCAGGAGGGACACTCCGTGATCTAACGTGTCACTCACCAGAGACTGGAGCAATTTGTCTCTGGCCACGGTCATCACTGTTGCGTCGTTTACAGCGTGACTCACATGCTGAGGTTCGTTGTTGTTGTTCCCATCTCTGGCAGTGGCACAGGTAATCACCTTGTGGCTGATCCTGCTTGTTTCTATTAGCTTTGGGAGAAGAATTTTTGGGAGAAAAATTAGTTTCACCGGCTGGACAATGAATCTCCTTAATAGCATCTGCCAACTTCTGCACCTGTGCAATAATATACTTTTGGTTTTGGCAGTTAGTAACGTCATCATACTGACAGATTCGGTTGCACACCTCCCCTC
>NW_010409821.1:822-2552 GCF_000710305.1 Buceros rhinoceros silvestris
AGTTCATCTCTATGGGGATATCTATCATATACACCTGCCATAAATCGCTTAAGAATACTAAGTTTTCTCTCATATGCCCCTATTTTACTGTCTATGCCTCCTTCCAGGGCCATATTTCCTAACTGCTTAGCTTCACCGCCAGTCAGTTCGATGCTATCGCCTCCCTGGTCCCAGCAACGAAGCAAGCACCTCAGAATCGACTCATTTGGACGCCTGCTAAACTCCTGTCTGATGTTTCTCAGGTCCCTCTTAGAGTACGGTTCATCCTCACCCTCATCCTCCGAGGACTCATGCTCTGAGGGCTCCAGTCTAGGCAGTCTTGGTACGTCTCACACGGGACTTCGTTGCTTAGGCTGGCTTGGGTGTGCGCCACCATCAGAGCCGCCAGGGGCACCAAGCTGATCCTCCGTTGTCGGAGCCTTGTCCTCTTTCCACTTCTTCAAGGGGGCGATTTCTACTCGTTGTGATGGAGAGGTGGCAGTAATGCTTGTGCGGTACCTGCTTTTGATGCTAAACCACAGCAGGAGAACAGTAAAAATAACTAATACAACGTTAGAGATGACTGATATAAACAGAAAAACAGTATTATCCACAGAACTTTCAGGTTCAGACTCCCATGATCTGGTGTGGTCACCAGCGTCGAATAGAGCAGGGCAATACGGTTCATCCTCACCCTCATCCTCCGAGGACTCATGCTCTGAGGGCTCCAGTCTAGGCAGTCTTGGTACGTCTCACACGGGACTTCGTTGCTTAGGCTGGCTTGGGTGTGCGCCACCATCAGAGCCGCCAGGGTCACCAAGCTGATCCTCCGTTGTCGGAGCCTTGTCCTCTTTCCACTTCTTCAAGGGGGCGATTTCTACTCGTTGTGATGGAGAGGTGGCAGTAATGCTTGTGCGGTACCTGCTTTTGATGCTAAACCACAGCAGGAGAACAGTAAAAATAACTAATACAACGTTAGAGATGACTGATATAAACAGAAAAACAGTATTATCCACAGAACTTTCAGGTTCAGACTCCCATGATCTGGTGTGGTCACCAGCGTCGAATAGAGCAGGGTCATTACTCAGTATCCATTCGATAGTGGAGTTATAGACAGTCACCATACAGTAATATCCAAAACGTACTGGCATCATTACCAGCTGACTCAAAATAAACCAACTCACTGCAAGTGCAAATGCCGAGTAGGACACTCTTTGCGGCATGTCTCAGGCCAATAAAACATAGACCGGTACCAATTATATATAGGAAATAGGCCACATCAGCTGGTGATTCAGGCACCAAATTATACAGCAATCTCTGGGCATATTGTTCAGCAATCCAGAGCAGAATTGTAATCACTCCCATGTCTGAAACCTTAACTTATGTTTGTTTCAGCTTCCAAGGATGTAAAATGTGTTCTTCTCGATCCCCGTACGGGCCACCAATAATGTTAAGGGTCAAGGGACCGAGGTAATACCTCCTAATCTCTGGACATATTGTTTAACAATCCAAACCAGAATTGTACCTGCTCCCACGTCTGAAACCTCAATTTGTGTTTGTTTCAGTTACTGAGGATATAGAATATGTTCTTTGATTCCCCGTATGGGCCACCAAAATGTTAAGGGTCGAGGGATGGAGGTACCCACTCCTCGAATTACCTTAGCAATATCCTTCTGTCCTGAACAGAGAAAGAAAGGTTTTTAAAAAAAAAGGAAAGGAAGAAGTCTCACAATTACATCCACTAGTTCTTG
>NW_010409822.1:0-15684 GCF_000710305.1 Buceros rhinoceros silvestris
AGCTCCTTCCCCATGACAAGGGGTTGCCCGTAAAAGACTGCTGTCAGAGTAATTTGTACTTAAAAAACTGTATTTCATTGATGATTTCAACGGTTTCATTTACACCTTGAATCTTGTCACTCTTTTCCCTACGATTTTTGTGCGTTAGCTTCAGTTCTACATTTTTCAGGTTTAAGCTCTTTGAGGAGGGAGTGGGAGTTGAATTTACAGGTAGCTGAATTTACAGATAGCAAGATGAACCTCGTAGTTTATGAAGATTTCACTTGTAGAATAAAGTCTTTTTTAGAAAAGAATCCTGCAAATTAATTATGCTTTCCTCCTGTCAGGGTTTTTGCAAAAAGCCACATATTTTCATGCTGAAAAGTTTTACCTTTCTTCCTTGCATCTTCACCTGCAAAAAATACTTGCCCTCATATTCAAGGAGTTCAAAGTACAACTGCTTAGAAATGTAGAGCTGATTTTTTGCCAAGATTATTACGTATCAGGGAAAATTTTTTCACTGTAGTTGTAGTCAGAACTGGTAGGAAAGATCTCTTTTTCCTTACCCCACTGATGTCTTTTCAACTGTCATTTTAGAACTCACAGATATTTTTGTCAGAAGTAATCTACTATCTCCCTCAGAGTCTCTTGACACTGCTTCTTTTACCGTTGCTGCCATTCATTTATGTACTCCTTTTACGTGTGTTGATTTTCCAGTGAAGGTTATCAGTCTGACAATCTAGAAGTGGAAGAAATATGCTACACACTTTGGGAAGACACAAATTGTTGTCTTTACGTGATGTCCAGTGAACGTGGCTCAGACCTTACTTGCAAGATTGAAAGTATTAGTGACAGGTCTCTGGTTGGCCTCCTTTCAAAACTATGTGTGAGGGAGATGAATGGACCCCTTGCAAGGATAGAACCTCCTTGTGCAGCAACTAGACTGGGATCATTATATTTGGGCACTACCGAATGGCCATGAGACAGTAACAGCAGCTGATTATAATGTGATAGTTTTGAATGAGTGGCTTTGATATAAATACAAGTCTTTTTACTTCTGCAAAAAGCTTCAGTTAAATGTTGGCATCCAGCCATTTGCTCAGGCAGAAGTCTCACAGACGGCTCTTGCCATTTGCTCTAAAATCATGTGACTATATCACTATAAATCTAATGCACAATTTTAGATTTTGCAGCATCCAGAAATAATGGCTAGGTTCCGACAGTCCAGCTTGCCTAAATTAGTTAGTAGTTCAGATCTAAGCCTGTATGAATCTAAATTCAATAGCCAATGTAGTTTCAGTCATAGAGTTTAAGTGTTTGGGCTGTCCTACCTGCCAGAGTAAAGGTGTTGTGAAAAGAAGGCCATAGATTCATAAGGGGAAGTCACAGCTCTCAAGAGTAAGACACTTAAACCTAGGTGTCCACTTATAAACCTGAACTAGGTGTTGAAGCTCTCAAAAGAGTCAGGGTAGATTCAGTCATCAGTTTATAGAGACTAGAGTGATTTTAAACTGATCTATATTTAGTCAGTTGAGATGTTTTCTGTTTTCCACTGTTTATGTCATCTAGATCTGTAGGATGGGATTCAGTTGTCTAAACACATTTGGGTGTTTATTTTGGGTGTTGTGGAGTGCTCAGCGCCGAACTGCTGTGAGTACCGATTCATATCTGCTGGCCCTGTGCAGGCATCTCAGAGATCCAAGGATGTCTCCAATGGCAGTAGGTGTCTATCTTTAGAGTAACGACTATAGTGGGAGCTCAGACAGCTCCCAAATAGACATGTACATGTAGATATTTACCACTTAGAGGAGTCTGTGTGGAGAAGAGACTAACTGAGAGGCGACCTGACTCTGTGGTACTACAGTAAAGAGGCTCTGTAAGGAGAGGGAGGGCAAGTCCTGTGCCCTCGTTCCTGTGCCACATGCTGCCACATGCTACCTGTGCTCTGTGCGCTGAACATTTATTGGACAGAATGTGCAAACAATGTTGAGAATAGAGACTAGCTTCTAGGACCCTCTCGCTCCTAAACACCACCCTGTCTTTGCCAAAGTCAGGCTACCTCTACCTGCTATTTCATTTCTCTTCCTGTGATTTTTCCACATAGAAGTCCGCTGCAACAGCTGGTGTAGGCAGCGGTCAGCCCAGGTTGGGCTGTAACCAGGCTGTTTAAATGAATTGTAAGTGCTCTTTGAAAAAACTATTTTGGCGGAAGTAGTGGAGGCCAATACCATATAGGTGATAAATGTCAGCTACATATGCATGAGGACTCTCATATTGTGGGAAACAAAGATTAGTATTGGTCTTGGTGCTGTGAAGACTTTTGTCATGGAGCACAGACCCAGACTTACAGTCTAAGTCAAGTGATGGGACAGAACTGATGGAAAGCTGTGGCTTCGGAATATGCCATTATGAGTCAGCTGGATTAGTCTCTTTTCTGCAACCAAGCCAGTTCCTGCAATATTGGACCACCTTCAAAATTTGGGAACATTTAGGTATACAGAGACACTGCAGCAGTTTGTTCTGCTCGCTCATGAATGCACATGCAGAGAGGTGTGCACACACACGACAGAACCTCCCCTTGATGGGTTGATTGTTCCTTTTGCTGGCATTTTAACATCTGTGCATCAGTGGGATCCCCACATTTTAAATGGCTGTGGGGAGGTTGGTAAATAACTGGAAGGAAGGAACAAATCTGTACTTCAGCCGGGACTGAGAATGGGAAGGCATATATTGTCATTTGAATAGCAGCTGAGTCTGGGTCCAGGAACGCGAGGTGAACCTAAGCCCAGGAGAGCTGCAGGGACCCTCTCTGCTTAGGAGCAGGGACTTCTAGGCCTGAGCCTGAACAGAAGGAAAGGAGAAATAGGAGCTACCTGTAGGCCTGGCAGAGCAGATGGCAAGGACTGCTTCATTCCCCACTCAGAAACAAAGATTTCCTAGTCTGGATACAATGGGGATCCTCTGCAGAGGCCCAGTGTGCCAAGAGCAGTGGCGCAGCTCTCAGAAGAGAGGCAGCAGCAGGGGTCAGGATTCTCCAGGAGCAGGTTTTAACAAAGGGCTCTGGATCTGGCTGTGATTTTAATGTCCTGAACTGAGCTTCCTCTAGCACAGCTGAAATAGGAGGAATTGTTTTTAGTCTTGCCTTTGGCTACAGTTCACGCATAACCGAAATAAGAAAAAGTGTACAGAAACTGCAAGAATAACAAGTTGTTTGGGTAACTTGTTGCAGCAGTGCGGTAATCACTATCCCTCTTTAAAAGTCCTGGGAACTGTTGATACAAGTGGCAGCCAAAATTGCTTAAATAAATTTGATTTTTTTAATATTTTGTTTTTGTTCTGTTCCTCAGTTTATTGATTTTGCCCACGTCGCAAAGTCAATTTTCCTCATTTGTTGATACAATAAATTACTGGATTTTGCTCATCTCCAGGGGGTTTTTTTTTTTGCTTTTTTTTTCTCCAAGGTATTAACTACTGAGGTGATGGCAGAGTGGGAATGGTCCACAATTCCTCATCTACTGAAGGTTTGCACTGTGGGAAAACTCGAGGATCCTGGTTCACCCAGTTACAAGGGCTGAGAGCTTGATCTAAATCTTCCATGGATCTCATCTAGCCCATATGCCTGATCTTCTCCGCACATAAATTAGGGTGGAGAGAGTTGTACACAGCAAGGGATCAACTCGAGATAAAACCAACGTGGATCTAGACCTTGGAGATCAGAAGCACCTTAAGGGCTCCTCAGTTCAGGAATCAGTGTGGACTGGGAGATTAAAGACTGCCCTCCATCACTTCTCCCTCAGCATGTGTTGTGGGGGCCCACAACAGGACGAACAAGATTTTGGAAAATCTGGAAGAAAAGTTACGGTATTTATCACAGACACTAATGTTTGGGAGGGGGAGGTGGGACACAAACGCAGGAGTAAGCTGCTGCTGAAACAATGTCTGGCTTTTCTTTTCTTTTCTTTCTTTTCTTTTCTTTTCTTTTCTTTTCTTTTCTTTTCTTTTCTTTTCTTTTCTTTTCTTTTCTTTTCTTTTCTTTTCTTTTCTTTTCTTTTCTTTTCTTTTCTTTTCTTTTCTTTTCTTTTCTTTTCTTTTCTTTTCTTTTCTTTTCTTTTCTTTTCTTTTCTTTTCTTTTCTTTTCTTTTCTTTTCTTTTCTTTTCTTTTCTTTTCTTTTCTTTTCTTTTCTTTTCTTTTCTTTTCTTTTCTTTTCTTTTCTTTTCTTTTCTTTTCTTTTCTTTTCTTTTCTTTTCTTTTCTTTTCTTTTCTTTTCTTTTCTTTTCTTTTCTTTTCTTTTCTTTTCTTTTCTTTTCTTTTCTTTTCTTTTCTTTTCTTTTCTTTTCTTTTCTTTTCTTTTCTTTTCTTTTCTTTTCTTTTCTTTTCTTTTCTTTTCTTTTCTTTTCTTTTCTTTTCTTTTCTTTTCTTTTCTTTTCTTTTCTTTTCTTTTCTTTTCTTTTCTTTTCTTTTCTTTTCTTTTCTTTTCTTTTCTTTTCTTTTCTTTTCTTTTCTTTTTTTTCTTTTTAATTGACCCAGTTTTCAAGGAAGAAATACAAATGCCTTCTCAGGTTCCTTATCACTAAGGACATACACAGGTGTTTTGCTGATTCAGGACGTTGTGAAAGCTACATTGCTGCATTGACATGAGGGCAGAGTTAAGTCTAATAACATGAAGTTGAGGAAAAACATGTAAAGGCTTTTCACTATGGAGGTTGTGCCTGCATTCAAATTGGAATGGGGAAAAACCTCATGCGAGAGCAGAGTTTTTAGGTCTACCAAAATAATTTGTGGACTTTGGGATCGAATTCCATCAAATCCTATTTCATTAAGAGAAAAAACAGCTACAAAATCATTTTCATAAAAGTAAAAAGTCCTTGAAAATCAAATATTGTTGCTGCTAGTTTTTGTGTTGGCAAAAATAAAGAAATCAGTTCAGGGCTGACCTGAAACAAATTAGAAACTATTTTTTAGGTTCAGCCATCCAAACTGAAAAATCAATTATTTGCACATGTCTAATTAGGATTGTAAGAAAAAGCCTCAAAGAAGAGGAGTATGAACTATTTTTCACAGCTCAGTGTTCTCTCTTTTTTTTTTTTTTTTTTTGCTGTGGTTGCTCACAGGCATTGCTGTAACCTTTCTGTTACAGTTATGCAGGCTCCAGTGCACCTATTCCAATTATTAGCAGTACACAGTATCCAAGCTCTCTCTCCTTTGAGCCCCATTATTAAGCACAGAAGGGATCTAAGTAGCTCCTTTGCACTGCACTGACAGGAGGTAATTTTGCATGCACGGCTGCCTACTTTCAGTAGGTGCGTGCTTGCTCTGTGCACGATAACCTCATTGTGAGCGTATATTTTATGAGAAAAATTTAGGTTCCGACGTTTCAGTTACACGTGCTTAACTCATAAGGTCATGACTTAACGTGGACTGCTGTTGGATTGAAAATATCAGTTTAATATTTAATCAGTTACATTGTCAGGGTACTCAGGTTACTGGAGCTGTTTCCTGAAACTAATAATCTTGGGCGGTACTTTTTGCTTAATTAGGACCTTTTGGAAGACCTGTAGCTTAGGCACTATTATTTTAAGCTAAGCCTTTTCACTTGTTATACTTCCCATTTCAAGCTGGCATTACCATCACTTCAGTCCTGTGTTCTGCACTAAATCTCTTCTATAGAGGAGCATGGGTTTCTTTCTGCACAATTGCTTTCTGTTTCTTCCAAAGAAGGTTGGTTTGCTTGTTTTGACAGTTCTTAGTATCTCTGAAAGACTTTACTTAAAAGTTCTTTCAACGCACTCTGCAGTTTCCTGCAGCCTGGTTTCCACCTGTGTCCCCATGATTTAGAATGGTGGCAGTGTTTATTTTACTGTACAACGCCCACTTTTTCATATGACACTTTCTATTTTAAATGCTTTGTCTAAATTGGGATTGAAAAGAGAAGAGCATATTAAGTACAAACACAAAATATCAGACAAACTCTTCAGGAGTTTCTCCTATTGGTGGTA
Source organism: Buceros rhinoceros silvestris (assembly GCF_000710305.1). Lineage (NCBI taxonomy): Eukaryota > Metazoa > Chordata > Aves > Bucerotiformes > Bucerotidae > Buceros > Buceros rhinoceros. The sequence goes on from NW_010409822.1 coordinate 5,977, forward strand.
TCTGGTTTGAGACTGTCCCAAGTGAAGACATTTCACAGCATTGTATATAGAAAATACAGTGTTCATGTTTCTAACACTGCTTTAACATTGGGTTGACATGCAGACAGTCCCCTTGGGTTCCTTGTAATGAAAAGTGCTCTCCTCCTGTGCATTTTGTTTCCCATTACAGTGGAGTATAAACATTTTAAAGGACCTGGGTCCATGAGGAGATACGCACACCTGTATTAGTCTCTTCCAATATATCCTTATCTTTTGCATCTGTTGTTTTGTTATCCACCTAAAAAAGGATCCAACAATCACTATAAAACAATGTCAGTATAATTGTCACCTATTTTGCAGGAAAAAATAGCAACTCTCCCTACATCTTCCTTACCTTTTAAATCTGAGAAAAGTTTTAGGTTGCAGTAAATACTTCATCACAGGTTTTCACATTCATTATTTATTCCAAGAGCTGCGTGTGCTTCATAGTGAAATGTGAGTACAAATTGGTTGTTCCAAATGTTTCAAACAAATGGCTCTCTACTTTTAACATTACCTGGTTTCTTGCTTTTATTTCTCATCTGTCAGGATTCTTATCTACTTCGCCTTCTTGCACAGACAGCCTTGTAAGCTGAGTTTCATGCGAAGATAGAAAAGACATGGCATTTCACAAACACACTGTCCTATGGTTGTCAGGCAAGAAAATTATATGGGGCATTTTGTATCTTAGAAAAATACACAAACTCCTACTCAATGGTTTATAACTGGGAGAGGATTGTGAGGGGAAGAGGAAAGAGATGTAACAGGCAAATGACAAATTCAATCATCATTTGATGAACTGAGTACATGTGGGTCTGTACACATCTAGCACGGATGTGCCTGGAGAAAGTAAACAACATAAGTACCAGTGTCAGGTAACAGACACCTTACTTCAGCATTTGTAATACATATTTTTATGGTCTGTAAGTCTTTTATGGAGAATCTCCATGCTCCTTAGCACTAACGACCTACTCCAAAGCCTAGGTATAGGTTATTAGCAGACTTTCAAGTAGCTTCCCTGAGGCATGTACAGAGAGAAACATTATGGACTGAAGAGATAAAAAACACAGCACGGTTGCAATGCCTCTTGGAGTGAGCAAACTACCTGATACCTTTCAGAACAGATAGAACAGACTGGTATTTTACAGCAGGGATCTCAGGTCAGAGGGTTGACTACAGAACTAATTCTCTAGAAATTATTATACTAAAAAAGCTGCCTCTTAATTCTGATGAAAACACTTTCTACTCAATAGTTTACAGTAGTAGCAACTTGGCAGAAAGGATTTGAAAATATTTTTTTCAAACACAATCTCACAAATGGTCCAACATTTTCTATTGGTTTATTTAGTTCCAACCTTCTTGCCTGTGCTGAAAGCTGCTGCATTTTCCCTTGAAGCCATGGACTGGATTGAAAGGTTCCCTGGGGGTCTGCTTAGAGGGGTCTCTCTTTGTTACCTGCTCCTGGAAGAAGGGGTGTTCCCTGTGCCTGCCAGGAACAACTTTCTCAATGCAGCACTTGGCACTCCCAGGACCCGGCTGACCCTTCCAGCCTGGCTGAGAGCATTCAGCTCTGTGTCAGTGTGCACCTCACGGGGGGCGGGGGGGAGCGTTAGACTGATGCTTGCATACTTTACCTCCAGTGACAGAACGTGAGTTGAATTTGTCAGCTTCCCTCGGCCTCAACTCTAGCACTGGAAAGATGATGAGGAAAATTAATGCAAGCTTATTCGAGTAAAGGAAATCTTAAATTCTTTATATCAGGGTTGGAAACAAAGTGACGAAGGGAAAAGGAAAACAGCAAAATGGAATTCTAACTTGCCTTCAACAAAGCTTTCGTATCTCACATCTCTTCCCGTTGATTTCCGGAGAGGAATTTCAAGTGTCAAAAGTCATGGATAGAAGCAGGGTCTTCCTCTCTCCTTACCTCTGTCCCTTTTGTATGCAAATTAGGAACCCATTGCTTCCCTGGAGACATCCCTAAAATTCTTCCAAGGTTGCTGCAACATATTGAGCCTATGATAAAAATCCACAAAGGTTATACTGTAAAGAGAATTGTATTTGCAGTCTTGTACACCAATCTCGTCCTTATCTTTCAATGCTTCATGTTGTATTGGACCTCTGTCATAAGTAGTTCACTCCCATATATTGTTAGTTTGGGGAACTCTCATTCACAAGCTCCAGATAAGTGAGGTTCTTAAGCATGTACTTCAGTTTTAGGGCCTAGAAAGAGTAGTTCCCCCTTGCAGTACTGAAATTAATTTTAATAAAGTTAATATCAAGAAGATTTCAAACAAGTTTCTCACAGCTGCATACCTAAAACCTACCCAGAAATAGCTGTCCTAGCTTGCAAACTCTGCCCTGAAACATGACAGATTGTGCTGAGACAGAGGACAGGGATGTAAACCTGGACCTCATGTGTTGAAAGCCAACAACTTGTGTGCATGTCAGCACTTCACCACCTACGACTCTGTGAACTACGAAAGAATGTAATTATAAAAATATTTGGAACAGAATTGTTGTCCTGGGGTCAGTTGCTAAGGAATAATTGTACTGCAGTCAGCATAATGGTTCCAAGTTTAAAAGTAAACACATGCTTCTGTATCACAGGGAATTAGGCCAAACCCCTAAAAACACATGAGAGGAATAATGCTCCATGGATGGATGCTGGAGTACCAAAAGGCCCAATCTCAAAAGGAGGCAGCGCACTTTCTTGTGGGGACAGCGTGCCATGGGAAGCATAGCTTTCCATACCCAGATTACCCTGTGAGCACACTGAAGGAAGATGGTGACTCTACCAGGAGAATTCGGTGTTATTCAACCTAACCAAGACACATAGGCTCAGCAGATTTCTTAGCATAAACAAGCCTTAAGTCTTCAGTGCCTCTAGAGAGTACAGTTCCTGGCAATTTTGTCTCCTTTCTGAGATGTCAAGAAACAACTTTTGTTCCCCTCTTACTCGCCTCCCATATAAACAGCCTCACAAGTTTGTCAAAACACATATATTTAAACTTTTGAGTCTTTACAATAATGAAACAGTGAAGTCCCTGTTTTACAGTTGGTCATATCCCAGGGTGCTGGCTGGCCATCTGCTCCCGTGTACTGCAGGAAGCACAAGTCTGGAAGATGGCATTTCCAGCAGTCCTTGGGGGAGGCTTCACTGTATTGGGGTCAAAGAGCTTTTTTCCCGGCTTCATGCAGAATATGTGTGCTGGGGTGTGTCGTGTTTCTACTAATTACCGATGCTGTTCTCTTTTATTAAATGACAAGTGTCTGTATGTATGCATACATTGTATTGCCAGTGTGATAATTCTGAAGCCCATGGCTTGTAATTAAATTTCTGCTTTATGTTTTAAGGAGCTATATCCCTCCACCCAGATGTAAAGAACATATTTTTTCAGGACGGTGAATTCTCTCTGCACTTTGAGGCCTTGTGTTGGGAGTGCAGTGCTAAAATATGCCACCCCTTTCCATAATACCATCTTCTGGAAAGTAATCAGTGTCTTCTGTTTGCTGAAGAAATGCTGCTAGCATACTGGTCTTGGTAGCAGAATCACATCAGGTTTTATAACAGCTCTTCATTTGCCAGGATTTTTCTTTTTTCGCTTTTAGTAGGCTTGAGATGATAGCCCTCTTCAAGTTTGGAGTGGCTTGCTATGAAAACCCTACTCAGGAAGAGGGAGAACTGGATTACCCCACACGTCTATACAGTCCTTCTCCTCAAAGATCTCAGTGTAACCAGTGAACAAAGACACAAAACCAAAGCAGAATGCTTGATTTTCCATTCTTTCCACACATTTGTATTCAGCAGAATTTAAAGAAAACACCTTCTAAATCCCTTCTGAATAATTTAGCTTGAAATGTTTACCCTTTGACAAAAAAGCACAAAATAACTAGGAAATACAAAGTCCTGAAACCATTCCCAGAACCCACCGTTGCATGCACTGTCTACTTATTCTGTTCCTTTATGCCAGGCAAGACCTTAGGCTTTCTGTTCAGCACAGGACACAGGGAAATACAAAAGACGCTCAGCTCTCCTTCCTCATGGGAATGGGAATCTTAACAGAAGAGAAAGAGGAACAGTTCACTGTGCAGGAAGTTACTTTAGCTTACAGTGAAAGTAATTCTCCAGTGGGCGCCGAGAGGTGTCCAGCATAGCTGGAGTTCTCTTTTCATTTAAGAAGTGAGTGGCAAACCAGTACACATTTTGCTATTCACATTTTCAGTATGCTTATGATTTTATGCTGATTAATCACCATAATCTACGAGAACGCCTTCTTATGACATGAGAATCTGCTGTTCCTTAGACCCTCTTGATATAAGTACTTGAGCAATAGATGACATAGTAAAGGCTGAAAACGCAGTGTATATAACAATATAAATTATCAAAAATGAATATGCTTAATGTGATGGCTTCCAAGAAACCAGAGGCTCATCTGTTGACGGACCCTGCGGAAGGATAAAAGTAGAAGCAAGCTGTAATGATGCCACTGAGCCAGGAGGCTCAGCTAGATGAGCACATTATTACTGTTAAAATTATATTTAAAAAATCAGCCGATTGAGAGGATACAATGGAATGGTTCAGTTTTGGTGACTAACAAAAGCAAACAGAAAAGAAGAAAAACTTTTAATTGTACCTTAGAAGTAAAAAAAAAGCTAAAAACAAGAATGAACCCCGTACTTAACAGGAAAGGGGAGAAAATAGTGTGTGAAAAAAGACTGAGAAATTCAAAGCCTTTTTTATATCAAATATCACAAAATATGTTTAAAATAATAAGAATGAAAAACAGATGTAAAAGCCCGGGCTCAAAAAACTTCGAGTATTTTAAATATTCTCAAACTTGGAAGTTCCTGATGAACTGTCTTTTAGCAACTTCCCACACTACCCAGCAATTTTCTTCAAGAAATCATGGAAGCCAAGGAAACCTGATGGCAAACATATTTCCAATTTTGAAAAGGGTGGGATGGAATTATAAAAATACACAATTTTGATGGCCAGGCAGAATCAAAACCAAGTTATTAAAAACAGTTTGTAAGTATTTAAAGGATAATTATGTTCTAAAAAAAGATTACTGTCAAGAATTAAACATATTCTTCCACTGCAATTCCTTTCTTCTCCAGAGAAAATCATACAACATACAGAGAGAGAAGCAGCAGGAGGGCGTATTTTGCTTTTTTGGCCTTTGAGATCTTTCCACATGGCACTCTTTCAAGAAAGTCCTGTATACATGATGGTTTTGACAGGTTCACAGCTAAAAGCGCACATCTGCTCCAGAGCTACTTATCAACCTTTTCTCACTCAGATTCGCTAGGCCTCTCTCCTGTGCTCAATATTCTTCAATAGTTTTTTAGTAGTTTGAGTGAAAGATCTTTCATTAAAAACTGGGAGAGTGAAGATGGCAGGCAAGGTTCACTGATGATGATCTTGGCAGTCTGAAGAATCACTTGATATAAAAAAGGTGAGTATCAATAAAGGTGAAATTCAGAATGCCGCATGTGGGGATTTAATGCAGAGTAGAATGCCAACTGATTGGCAGAAATAACACAAAAAGCACCTAGACTTTAGAAAGCTTCAAAGACTAACTCTGAATCAACTACATCATGCTGTTGAAAAAGGCACGTCATTTTGTGTTGTCTGGAAAAGTTGCTGTTCTGCTGTATCTGGCACGGTGAGGACTTAGCTGGAGTAGTGTATTTAGTTGGACCATTATATTTTAAGAAAGAGGCAGACAAAGAAAATGTAGAAAAAGCCAGCAAAAAAGAGCTTTGGAAAACAGGACCCATTAAAAAGTTTGGAAAGGTGTGGCTGTATTCAGCATACATGTAAACAAACTAAATCAGGGAGGAAAGACATGAAAAACCTTCCAATCCTGTAACAGTTCTTTTTGTTATCAGAATAATTCTATTCTGTACTCTGAGTCCACAGAGGGAAGAACAAAAAGTAAGTAGCTTAATTTGCTAAATTTTTTTTTTTTCATTTGGAAATACTTTATAACTTTAAGGCGAGTGAAGAAAAGGTATTCTAAGGGGGCTGTGCAATCTCAGTACCTAGAGGGTTACAGATGTGTTTCAATAAGTCTTTCTCAGGAATGCTTCACGTTCACTTGATGCTATTGTAATGAAGTTACTCTTTCTCAACCTTTGTTTCTGAGGAATATTCTTTTCATGTTCTGTATATACAAATGGTTACCAGCCAATGTAAAATTTCCACACTTCATTCAGCCCTAAGGACAGCCCAATGCCTGCTGGGTGTAGACATGGAGTTTGGGCAGCCAGCTCCCTGTAGGTCATTGCCTTGCTGCAAGCATACTCAGGCTGGCAAATTCAGCAGCCAGGAACCCTCTTCTGCCAGCCCCTTCAGGCCCAGCTGTAATCCCCTTTTTAATGGGCCACCCACAAGGCTCTTTCATGGCTATTATAGCCCCCTTTGCCAGAAACATATTGTTTCTCATGCCAGCTCTGAGCCTTTCATCCCAATATCCAAGCCACCGAGCCCTCTTTCTACAGCCAGCTCCCAGTCTATTTAACTTCTCCCTGCTACTCCAAAAGCCACATAGCCTCTGGCTCTCTGCAACTGCTGGTGGTACTTCCCTTTCTGTGCTGGGAGAATAGCAAGCTCTCTCACGGATGTGCACCAAAATTGAATTAAATAAGCCTGGTGGCTCACCGCTCATCTTGGTGAGTGATTTCAGGGAACACTGCTACCCCTCAGATTAGATTTTGGCTGGGTTCAGGAACTGTCCTGGTGGGAAAAAAACTGTTCTTCACCAAATTAGACATCCTAAGCCTGTTCATTGGAAACAATTCTGACTTCTGACAATCGTGACTTCAGCTTTGTAGCAGATAACCTTTTCTGTCATTTCTTAGGGAAATGGAAACATCTCCTTTGTGCATGGAATTGCTCCAAACTGTAACCAAACCATTCCTTCAAATGCACTTATTATAATAAGTCTACAAATAAATATTGTCTTACTTTCACACATTTAGACACATCTGAACTGTTTGCTGAACCTTAAGACAAGATTCACATTTCCCTATATTTCCAAAGTGCCAACAGCTACAACATCACTTAACAAACAATCAGAATTTCTTACACTTTTTCAGGTGCAAAGTGAAGTAAACCATATGCTGAATGTGAATTCACATGGAAGCCAGACTTTCTGGCTGTATTTTTTTCAGTACATTGAAAAAAACCCATTGCTTTGGTGTTAAAAATAGATGGGGTTTTTAGATACTGGTACAAAAAGCAAGTTCTTTGGAAACAGACCTTTAGGAAGTCATTCAGATGCTCCAGATAGATAACAATTCATTGAAGGGACTATGATTTTACAACACAAGTCGCAAGTAGGTGTGTTTCGTGACTTGAAGTTAAATGGAAACTTCCTGTAAAAGGCCAGTAAGCAGAAGTGCAAAGCAATGATATTCTGAAAATCTGTCTTTTATTTGAAAATGGAGGTCCTTGCCTCTCTAAAGGGCTTTGTGTGTAAAGACACAAAAATAAAAAAAAGAATATTTGTATTACTTTAAACAAATTTTAGTACTAGTAAAGAAATGTGACTATAAAAAGAGAACTAATAAACATCTCAGAGATGCTTTTCCACAAAATGAATGTTTTAATGTTATTTTATGGGGAAAACAAAACAAAACAAAACCAAAACCAATAAAAAATACCAGGGTGAGAAGACTGAGAGGGAATGAAGGATTTGTAATTAGAAATAGACCTAGGAGTCAGAAAAATCCTCTGTCAATATGGGTAAGGAAATTAGGCTAGTGTTTTCAAACCTGAGCAATTATGATAGAGCTCCAAAATAGAAACGGTTTGTTTTTTAATCTCTGTGCCTGAGGACTTTGACTCAGGTTTGCAGGAGGAGATAGCTGGGCCGGGTCTTATCTCGGAGCTCTACTCCTACCCACCCCAGAGCTTTCCCCCCCTGTAGCAAGTATAACCGAACAAGATGTTCATCAGCTTCACTGTCCCTGCCATCAGTGGGAAGGCAAAAGTACTAGAAAGCAATCAGCTGTTACTACATTGCCCGCTTTTCTCAATTTTTGTTCAAATATTCTGTATACAAAAGCTTGATATCTATTCATCACTGGCCTGAAACAAGGATGACTCCACCAAATCACTTGCATAAGACTCATTTATTTGACGTGGGAAGTAAGCCTAGTATGTCAGAGTGTTTGCATATATTGCAGGTTATACATGCAGGGCAGAGTAAATAATGAGAGAACAAGAATTTACAAGCCAGCAAGGGCTGTTGTAAAGCTTTGAAAATTATTTGGGGAAAAAAAGTTGGATGAACTTCTATAATCACAGAATTCCTCTAACCTACTTTCTGTAGCATAAATGCATACATGCTTTATAGTGTTTATATCTTTACTCTTACCCAGGGAAAGTAATTCCACCAAATCACATGAGGCGTAACCCACTTGAAAGCTAACAAAGTTCTTTCCAAATGAAATAGCCTCCAACACATTACCTTTTTTCGCTCTTCTCTGCATGTGAGAACGATTACACATACAGTGACACAGAGAAAATACATCTTTTCCTTATTTAACTTGATAATAATTTCTGGTTCTGCTAATGTAATTACATCTCACCTCTGTCAGGTGAGAAGGTATGCAAAAGAGAGAAGGGAGAAGGTAACAAGAACTAAGCAAAGTAGAGTGGTAATTTTGAGGACTCGTGAGCATGGATTTTATGCAGAGGCTGTGCAAATCATTCGGATTTTATTCCTCAAAATGCAGGAGGACCAGTGCAATCCTCGGAGCTTCAAGGAGAGATAAGATACAAGTAGCTCACATCATTAAAGCATGATGATGTCCAGGTTACTGCAGGTTTCACCAAGGTCCTAGAAATTCTATACAACCCAACAGTCAGTCAACTTAGTTTGCTAAGGCAACAGTTTAACCCAGTGCAACGGTTTGATGGCATGAAATAATGCAGAACTTAATGATGGACTTAAATCAGCCGTCACAGTTAGGATGAGGTTCACCTCACGTACTTATATGTATGTGTGTGTATGAAAGTAGATATCATAGGCTAGGCAAAATTAATCTCACTTGTGAAATTTAAATATCTGATGTTAGGAGAGATAAATCTCCACCTCCGTTTCTTCCTGGATGTTTTCAAATCACCCAGGCCAATATCTCCTGCATGAATGCTGAAAGATACTGCAAAAAAATAGTGAGTCCTGAACTAGTCTGATCGGCATCACTCCACAACCTCAGGGATTTACACCTGTTAAGAGACATATTGTGTCCTTGGGCCAGGGATGTTACGTTGCTATCACTCCTTTCCTGACTGTGGAAAAGGTGTTAGCGCCTTTTTTTTTTTTATTAACTGAAAAATTTGAAAGGCACGTAGCGCTACTTAAATACTTCCTTAATACCTATATTCTGTATCAGACTTTGCTGGAATTTTACAGCAAAACAACACTATGAGTCAGAAGAGGGCAGTCCGCAAGACAGTGACTGCACTGAAATATGGTCAGATTCTGGAAAGATTTGAGGGACATTTCTGCAAAGGATGGAATAATTAGTTATAAATTCCACTGAAGTAAGGGAAGTGATGATTTCACAGAAGAAATATGTTTCCTTTCGTAGTGGCCATTAAAGAGTTTCAAATGATTGATAAAAAAGCCACCGCTGTAACATGTCATGCTATAAGTCATGACATGAATTGCTGATTTT